>NW_020838087.1:228401-387063 GCF_003676395.1 Aethalodelphis obliquidens | reverse complement strand
CTGTGCAGCCCTGACTCTTTGAATCACAGTAATATTTCACATACCCCAGAATTAAATAAAAAATTAAAATCAACTAAGATGTGGGGAGGAGGCAAAGTGAAATACAAACACCAACAAATTAACCTGACTATATTACAAATGAATGTCTTAACCACAGCTGAAGAGGTGAGAAAGAAAATAGCTAAGCTAAGCAACTTAGGGAAATAGTAGTTCTTTGACTGCATCCTCTGAGGCCTAAGACATAAAGAACTGTACACAAACACAAGTTATCAAATCTGTTTCTAACAGGTGTATTGGGTAGCCTTTCTGCAAGTACTTCATGTATATATCAGGAATGAACAAGTAAGTAAATATTGAAGATAAGGAGAGCCAGGTGAGACAAAGAAGTTACAAACAAGGCTACAATGGATTAAAATAAGAAGTATCAGTATGAGCTCCTGGCTTTCAATATCCATACATATAGGTAGAGAAATTCAGAAGTATCTGTAAGCATGAGTATATACATACAATATATTTCCTTCATTTGTGGATGGAGAGGGAGGACTTAGCAGCAATGAAACCGCAACAGCAATGAACACACACTGAGATATTGGTTTCTAAATGTCATTTTCCAAGAAAAGGAAGCATGGCTCTTTGCAGAAGTGTTTTGATTTCAGGGCCGTGGTGGGGACAAAAACACAAGATGAACAGGAATACCTTACAATGCCAGCAAGGAAGTACACAAAAAAGGATCAGGTCATGCTGAAAGAACACAGACCCCACCAAAAGGAGCTTGCAGTCACCAAAGCTGGAACAATTCAAGAAACTAAATAATGATTTAATTTGATTATAAGTCACAATATAACATAGTTATTCATGATTCAATACTGATAAATAATTTGATTAGTTATTTGATTCAATAATTTGAAATAAAACAAGTTTTATCAACAATTTGAAAATTTATAAATAAATAAATGGGGGAGAAAAGACAGTTCTTCAGAATTCCAGTGAACCAATGTAGTAGGAATAAGGAAATAGAAAGTCACCATTAAGTCATAATTGTTGTAGGCAAGATCAACAGATGGATTTTAAAAGTCGTGAATAACAGTCTGAGAAGAAATAGGATATTTTCATAGTCTGAAAGTATTTCCTACACGATATTTATTACTTACAAATAGGAAAACAGTACTATTACAATGGAGCAACACAGTTGTCCCTACCTTAATCAAGTGTTGCAAATGAATATCATCATTAATACAACATATGGACATCATGTACCCCCTCACATGATGCTTGGAGCAAGGAACAGAATTGCTTTTGCAGCGCCGCGGTCTAAGACCTAAAGTTAAGGCACAGTGACATGTATGCCTTGACATTTGGGGGAAAACCCAGAGGGTCTCAAATCGACGAACCACAAGTATCCATTCCCCTTTTGTGCTCCCGGGAGGAAGGTCCCCTAGCCAAAGAACCAGCCTTATCATGGGAAATAGCCACAGTGCCTGCTCGCCCCTGACTATCAGGTTTCAGTTCCCTACCAGCTCACAGAAGCATTCAAACAAGCCAATCACATCCTCCCATGTGAACCAAGGGTCACCTCGTCCTCTTGCTACTACAGACTGCCCCCCACAGCCCCTGCTTGTTCACTCTCTTCCAGAGAATGACTCCTGTGGGACTCTACCTGGCCAGTGGTGTCCTCCTCCCCAGGCCGTGAGTAAACGTTACTAATAAGCTGCTCTGGGTAGTATCTGTCCAGTGTCAGGTGTCGTGTGTTCAGCCACCCCCATAACACTAGGGTGGAAATTCCTCCATCACCAATGGGATGAAGGGGAGGAGAATAAAACAGGTATTGTTGCCAAAAATGTATAAGTTCAATCAAATCACAAGAACACATCAGACAAACCCAAGTTGACACACATTCTATAAAATACCTGACCAGTATCTTCAAAAGCGTCAAGATTGGGAAACACCCAGAAAGCTTAAGGAACTGTCAGCCTGGAGGAGACTAAGGAGAAATGATGGCCAAATGCAATGTGGTATCCAGAATGGGATGCTGGAATAGAAAAATGAGATTACTGGGACAAATGGTGAAATTCAAATAAAGTATGTAGATTAGTTAATAGTACTGCATCAATGTTAATTTCCTAATTTTGATACGTTTTTCTATGGCTATATAAGATGTTAACATTAGGGAAATCTGGGTGAAGGCTTTCTATACTATTTGCAAAGTTTCTGTGAGCCTAAAATTATTTCAAAATAAAGAATTAAAAAAAAATTCAGGGCTTTCCTGGTGGCACAGTGGCTTAGAGTCCGCCTGCTGATGCAGGGGACACGGGTTCATGACCCGGTCTGGGAAGATCCCACATGCCATGGAGCAGCTAGGCCAGTGAGTCATGGCCACTGAGCCTGCACGTCCAGAGCCTGTGCTCCACAACGGGAGAGGCCACAACAGTGAGAGGCCCGTGTACCACAAAAAAAAAAAAAAAAAAGAATTCAGTGGTTAAAGGAATGGTTATTGTATAAACGACACTGTTTAATAATAGTTTAATTGAAATATGGTTAGGAGGATGGATATATGCTCGTGTCGCATCATACATTAAAAAGCTATTTCAAACTGCTTTAGAGAGCCCATTAAAATAAATGAAAGTGCAGTTATCTCCAAGATGTAGATGAGTATTTATCTGCTTTTCAGAAGATAAACATTTTAAGTATGAAAGCAATGAAATACCATAAATATATATATATAGAGAGAGAGAGAGACCAGAGAGAGAGACAGGGAGAGGTGGGGGAGGGGGGAGAGAGAGACATACATTTCAATACTTACAATTTAAAGTCTGAGATATCAAAACAAACCACAAACAAAACTGAGGTGCAAAGGTGAAATACAATTTTTTTTTTTAAGAAGCGGAAGGCTGATTGAGGGATTTTTAAAGAGAGAGCAGGAAATGATTAGCCACACAACTGAAGCGAATCTCAGCTGAGGAAAGAGGAACCCACGGGGCGTGGACAGGACAGTGGACCCAGCAATCCGTTCCATTGCCTTTCTTATTAACCCCCAAACCTTGATCCTGGGTAATTTAATTTAGGTCAATAGAGGCGTAATTTACAGAAAGAATGCTGTTGCAATTTACCTGATTGGAACAAGAGTTGGAAAAAACTTGAGCTGTCCAAGACCCCAGCAGTAGGAGCAGGTTCCTCCCTCTCCAGAGCTCAGAGTGGAGAAGCCTCAGTGTTTCCGGAACTGGGCGTCTTAACGGTTCCCTCTCAAAGTTAAGCTCGCCGGAAAAGGACTTGGATTGGTGCATCTCAGGTCACGTGACCCTCTATCACTCAATCTACTCTGTACTGGGAGGAGGGGCCAGATTCCCGACCCCACCCAGAGGGACTGAGGGGAGAGAGCCTCATGCGTGAGAGGATTCTTCTCAGGCGCCAGCGCCACCCTCTGACATCTCCTTGTCACAGTGTCTCTCCTTGTCGCCTGGGCACTGCCTGGCCAGGGTTTCTGCCAGGCCGGGTCTCAAACCTAGAGAATTGATGTCCAAATTGATAGTCTACACAACAGAGGGTGTGAACTTAAAAATGAGTGGCGGGCTTCCCTGGTGGCGCAGTGGTTGAGAGTCCGCCTGCTGATGCAGGGGACACGGGTTCGTGCCCTGGTCCGGGAAGACCCCACGTGCCGTGGAGCGGCTGGGCGTGTGAGCCATGGCTGCTGAGCCTGCGCATCCCGAGCCTGTGCTCCGCAACGGGAGAGGTCACGACAGTGAGAGGCCCATGTAGCGCAAAAAAAAAAAAAAAAGAAAGAAAAGAAAAGAAAAAGAAAAAACACGAGTGGCCAATGACGACATAAAGCCATCAGACTTTAGTGTCCCTGGGGCTCTGCTATATTAAACAAGCAGTCGAGTCCCCACCAAAACATAGGAAAAATGTATTCTTGCCTCTGTGCAGTAAAGCCAGCATAGCATTTACATTGATATTTGACAAAAGCAACGTAATGGAGAAAACTGCCGCCCACTAATAACTCTACTATCAATTGCAAGAATAGCTAATAGTATTTGTTTCCAACCCTCTCCCTGGACTCCTGCTTCCACTTCTTCCCTGTCTGCTTCCTTTTCTGGTCCCAATTGTTTACCACATTTTGGACTACAATACACTTTATTCATATGCAATTTTGTAAATTGGCCATCTCCCTTGATGGAAAAATATAAATTCCAGGAGGGCAGGAACCTTTGTTGGTTTGTTCATTAACATATGCTAAGTGCCTATAGTAATGCCTGGTTCACTGGATACTTGAATATTTGTTGAATGAATTTTTCTCCAGCCTCACTAGCCTCTTTTCTGTGCCTCTAACCCTAACTCACCAAACATGTTCCCCTACAATTATATGTTTTCCTGTAACAGCCTGCCCCAGATAGCCCTATAACCACCTTCCTTACTAAATTCACATCTCTGTCAACTTATCAGACAAGGCTTACTTTTCTTCATGACACTTAGCATTTGATCATCGCTTTTCTGGGTTGTTTCCTTTGTTTGTTCGTTTGTTTTCTTTTTTGTTTTTGTTTTGCTTTAGTTTACTTTTGTTTTTTTCTGTTTTCTTTCTTCAACACTTTTTCTTTTCCTTTTTGAATTTTAATTTTAGTTTATTTTTGGCTGCGTTGGGTCTTTGTTGGTGCGCGCGGGCTCTCTCAAGTTGCAGCCAGTGGGGACTACTCTTCGTTGCGGTGCACAGGTTTCTCATTGCAGTGGCTTCTCTTGTTGCGGAGCACGGGCTCTAGGTGCGCGGACTTCCCTAGCTGTGGCACACGGGCTCAGTAATTTTGGCTCACGCACTCCAGAGCACAGGCTCAGTAGTTGTGTCACATGGGTTTAGTTGCTCCGTGGTTGTGGGATATTCCCGGACCAGGGCTCGAACCTGTGTCCCCTGCATTGGCAGGCAGATTCTTAACCCCTGTGCCACCAGGGAAGACCAACATTTTTTCTTACACTCTAATTGAAGATAAAGAAGTAGACCAGCCACAGCCATTTTAATTTTTGTAGTACAACGTCATCTGTCAGTAGATGGGGTAATGGCATCAAATATCTTAAGACTGGATCCCTGGTTTTATGGCTTTACCACTTAGTGGTACCACAAGCTACATGACCTTGGCCAGGCACATCAACTCTTCCAAGATTTCATTATCCATATTCAAAAGGAGAATGGCAATTTTTTTGAATTTTATTTATTTACTGATTGATTTTCAGCAGGTTCTTATTACTTATCTATTTTATACATATTAGTGTATACATGTCAATCCCAAGCTCCCAATTCATCCCAGCACCACCCACAACCCACCCGCCCGCACTTTCTCCCCTTGGTGTCCACACATTTGTTCTCTATATCTGTGTCTCCATTTCTGCTTTGCAAACCGGTGCATCTGCACTATTTTTCTAGATTACACATATATGTGTTATTCTACGATATTTGTTTTTCTTTTTCTGACTTAATTCAGTCTGTATGACAGTCTCTAGGCCCACACACATCTCTATAAATGACCCAATTTTTTTTCTTTTTATGGCTGAGTAATATTCCATTGTATATATGTACCACATCTTCTTTATCCATTCATCTGATGATGGGCATTTACATTGCTTCCATGACCTGGCTGTTGTAAATAGTGCTGCATTGGTGTGCCTGTGTCTTTTTGAATTATGGTTTTCTCTGGGTATATGCCCAGTAGTGGGATTGCTGGGTCATACGGTAATTCTATTTTTAGTTTTTTAAGGAACCTCCATACTACTCTCCCTAAGGCTATACCAATTTACATTCCCACCAACAGTGCAAGAGTTTTCCCTTTTCTCCACACCATCTTTAGCATTTGTTGTTTGTAGATTTTCTGATGATGCCCATTCTAATTGGTGTGAGGTGATACCTCATTGTAGTTTTGATTTGCATTTCTCTAATAATTAGTGATGTTCAGCAGCTTTTCATGTGCCTCTTAGCCATCTGTATATCTTCTTTGGAGAAATGTCTATTTAGGTCTTCTGCCCAGTTTTTAATTGGGTTTTCCTTTTTTTTAATATTGAGCTGCATGTGCTGTTTATATATACTTGAGATAGTTCCTTTGTCCATTGATTCGCTTGCAAATACTCTCTCCCATTCTGAGGGTTGTCTTTTTGTCTTTTTTATAGTTTCCTTTGCTGTGCAAAAGCTTTTAAGTTTCATTAGGTCCCATTTGTTTATTTTTGTTTTTATTTCCATTACTCTAGGAGGTGGATAAAAAAGATCTTGCTGTGATTTATGTCAAAGAGTGTTCTTCCGAAGTTTTCCTTTAAGAGTTTTATAGTGTCCGGTCTTACATTTAGATCTCTAATCCATTTTGAGTTTATTTTTGTGTATGGTGTTAGGGAGTGTTCTAATCTCATTCTTTTACTTGTAGCTGTCCAGTTTTCCCAGAACCACTTATTGAAGAGACTGTCTTTTCTCCATTGTATATCCTTGCCTCCTTTGGCATACATTAGTCAACCATAGGTGCATGGGTTTATCTCTGAGCTTTCTACCCTGTTCCATCGATCTGTATTTCTGTTTTTGTGCCAGTATCATATTGTCTTGACTACTGTAGATTTGTAGCATAGTCTGAAGTCAGGGAGTCTGATTCCTCCAACTCTGTTTTTCTCCCTCAGGATTGCACTGGCTATTCAGGGTCTTTTGTGTCTCCATATAACTTTTAAGACATTTTGTTCTATTTCTGTAAAAAAATGCCTTTAGTAATTTGTTAGGGATTGCATTGAATCTGTAGATTGCTTACGGTTGTATAGTCATTTTCACAATGTTGATTCTTCCAGTCCAAGAACATGGTACATCTCTCCATCTGTTTTTGTCATCTTTGATTTCTTTCATCAGTGTCTTATAGTTTTCTGAGCCCAGGTTTTTTACCTCCTTAGGTAGGTTATTCCTAGTTATTTTATTCTTTTTGTTGCAGTGGTAAATGGGAGTGTTTCCTTACTTTCTCTTTCTAATCTTTTGTTGTTAGTGTATAGGAATGCAAGAGATTTCTGTGCATTCATTCTGTATCCTGCTATTTTACCAAATTCATTGATTAGCTCTGGTAGATTTCTGGTGGCGTCTTTACGATTATCTATGTATAGTATCATGTCATCTGCAGACAGTGACAGTTTTACTTCTTCTTTTCCAATTTAAGTTCCATTTATTTCTTTTCCTTCTCTGATTGCCGTGGCTAGGACTTCCAAAACTATGTTGAATAATAGTGGTGGGAGTGGACATCCTTGTCTTCTTCCTGATCTTAGAGGAAATGCTTTCAGTTTTTCACCATTGAGAATGATGTTTGCTGTGGGTTTGTCGTATATGGTCTTTATTATGTTGAGGTAGTTTCCCTCTATGCCCACTTTCTGGAGAATTTTTATCATAAATGGGTGTTGAATTTGGTTGAAAGCTCTTTCTGCCTCTGTTGAGATTATCATACAGTTTTTATCCTTCAATTTGTTAATATGGTGTTTCACATTGATTGATTTACATATATTGAAGAATCCTTGCATTCCTGGTATAAATCCCACTTGATCCTGGTGTATGATCCTTTTGATGTGTTGGTGGATTCTGTTTGCTAGTATTTTGTTGAGGATTTTTGCATCTATATTTATCAGTGATATTGGTCTGTAATTTTCTTTTTTTCGTAGTGTCTTTTTCTGGTTCTGGTATCAGGGTGATGGTGGCCTAGTAAAATGACTTTGGGAGTGTTCCTTCCTTTGCAATTTTTTGGAAGAGTTTGACAAGGATGGGTGTTAGCTCTTCTCTAAATGTTTGATAGAAGTCACCTCTGAAACCATCAGGTCCTGGACTTTTGTTTGTTGGAAGATTTTTAATCACAGTTTCAACTTTATTACTTCTGATTGGTCTGTTCATATTTTCTATTTCTTCCTGTTCAGTCTTGGAAGGTTATACCTTTCTAAGAATTTGTCCATTTCTTCCAGGTTGTCCATTTTATTGGCATATAGTTGCTTGTAGTAGTCTCTTATGATCCTTTGTATTTCTGCTGTGTCTGTTGTACCTTCTCCTTTTTCATTTCTAATTTTATTGATTTGAGCCCTCTCCCTCTTTTTCTTGATGAGTCTGGCTAAAGGTTTATCAGTTTTGATAATCTTCTTTAAGAACCAGCTTTTAGTTTCATTGACCTTTGCTATTCTCTTCTTTGTTTCTTTTTCATTTATTTGTGCTCTGGTCTTTACGAATTCTTTCCTTCTACTAACTTGGGGTTTGTTTGTTCTTCTTTCTCTAGTTCCTTTAGGTGTAAGGTTAGATTGCTTATTTGGGATTTTTCTTGTTTCTTGAGGTAGGATTGTATTGCTATTAACTTCATTCTTAGAATTGCTTTTGCTGCATCCCATAGGTTTGGGGTTGTCATGCTTTCATTGTCATTTTTTTAACATCTTTATTGGAGTATAATTTCTTTACAGTGGTGTGTTAGTTTCTGCTTTATAACAAAGTGACTCAACTATACATATTCATATATCCCCATATCTCCTCCTTCCCTCTTGTGTTCATTGTCATTTGTCTCTAGGTATTTTTCGATTTCCTCTTTGATTTCTTCTTGATCTCTTGGTTATTTTGTAACATATTGTTTAGCCTCCAGGAGTTTGTGTTTTTTATGTTTTTTTCCTATAATTTATTTTTAGTCTCATAGCTTTGGGGTCCGAAAACCTTCTTGATATGATTTCAATTTTCTTAAATTTACTGAGGCTTGACTTGTGACACAAGGTGTGATCTATCCTGGAGAATGTTCCGTGTGCACTTGCGAAGAAAGTGTAACCTGCTGTTTTTGGATGGAATGTCCTATAAATATCAATTAAAGCTATCCGGTCTATTGTGCCATTTAAAGCTTGTGTTTCCTTGTTAATTTTCTGTCTGGATGATCTGTCCATTGCTCTAAGTGAGGTGTTAAAGTCCCCCACTATTATTGTGTTACTGTCGATTTCCCTGTTTATAGCTGTTATCATTTGCTTTATGTATTGAGGTGCTCCTATGTTGGGTGCATATATATTTATAATTTTTATATCTTTTTCTTGGATTGATCCCTTGATCGTTATGTAGTGTCCTTCCTTGTCTGTTGTAACATTCTTTATTTTAAAGTCTATTTTGTCTTGTATGAGTATTGCTACTCCAGCTTTCTTTCGATTTCCATTTACATGGAATATCTTTTTTCCATCCCCTCACTTTCATTCTGTATGTGTCCCTAGTTCTGAAGTGGGTCTCTTGTAGACAGCATATATATCGGTCTTGCTTTTGTATCCATTCAGCAAGTCCGTGTCTTTTGGTTGGAGCATTTATGCATTCACATTTAAGGTAATTATCAATATGTATGTTCCTATTACCATTTTCTTAATTGTTTTGGCTTTGTTTTTGTTGGTCCTTTTCTTCTCTTGTGATTCCCACTTAGAGAAGTTCCTTTAGCATTTGTTGTAGAGCTGGTTTGGTGGTGAATTCTGTTAGCTTTTGCTTGCCTGTAAAGCTTTTGATTTCTCTGTCGAATCTATCCTTGCTGGGTAGAGTAATCTTGGTTTAAGGTTCTTCCCTTTCATCACTTTAAATGTACCGTGCCACTCCCTTCTGGCTTGTAGAATTTCTGTTGAGAAATCAGATGTTAACCTCTGCAAGTTCCCTTGTATGTTGTCATTTTTCCTTTGTTGCTTTTAATGATTTTTCTTTGCCTTTAAATTTTGTCCGTTTGATTACTATGTGCCTTTGTGTGTTTCTCCTTGGGTTTATCCTGCCTCGTACTCTCTGTGCTTCCTGGACTGGGTGGCTATTTCCTTTCCCATGTTAGGGAATTTTTCGACTATAATCTCTTCATATATTTTCTTGGGTCCTTTCTCTCTCTCTTCTCCTTCTGGGACTCCTATAATGCAAATGTTGGTGCCTTTATTGTTGTCCCAGATGTCTCTTAAGCTGTCTTCATTTGTTTTCATTCTTTTTTCTTTATTCTGTTCCACAACAGTGAATTCCACCATTCTGTCTTCCAGGTCCCTTATCCGTTCTTCTGCCTCAGTTATTCTCCTGTTGGTTCCTTCTAGTGTATTTTTCATTTCAGTTATTGTATTGTTCATCTCTGTTTGTTTGTTCTTTAATTCATCTATGTCTTTGTTAAAGATGTCTTGCATCTTCTCGATCTTTGCCTCCATTCTTTTTCTGAGGTCCTGGATCATCTTCACTATCATTATTCTGAATTCTTTTTCTGGAAGGTTGCCTATCTCCACTTCATTTAGTTGTTTTTCTGGGGTTTTATCTTGTTCCTTCATTTGGTACAAAGTCCTCTGCCTTTTCATTTTGTCTATCTTTCTGTGAATGTGGTTTTTCTTCCACAGCCTGCAGGAATGTAGTTCTTGCTTCTGCTGTCTGCCCTCTGGTGGATGAGGCTATCCAAGAGTGGCAATTGATGTGACTTCTTAAGACTGTTGATTGTGTTCCGTTCAGATAATGCATATATAGGGCTTAGCAGAACACTTGACAGTGATGGTAAATGGATAATTATTATCATTATCATTGACTTATGTTATCAGGATTGAGCATCAAGAGATCTAGGGTTCTTCCTAGTCTCTATTGCTTAAAAATATATTTTGCAATTTCCAAGAAGTCACTTTAAACCACACTGTGCTTTAGATTGTGTTTCAGTCCAAGGGAATAATAACCCCTGTCAATACTATTTACCATAAGTGGTTTAAGGAAAATGTAATGATTTAATGAATCTCAAACCCAGTATCACTTTTTTAATGGGTAATCGCCAGTTGAAGTGCTTAGGGTGTCCAGAAAAATTTCTAAAGATCCCCAGGCAAGGATAATGAAAAGCCAGTTCTCCCTCCATCAAAGGACAAGACATTAGCCCAGCCTAATGTCAGGTTCTGCCCAGACCATCCTGAAGAGAAAACAACTGATAGGTTGAATTGGTGCACCACTTATACAGACAGCAACTGGGCAGGGTGCAATGATAATGCACTTAACATCTTCCTCTAGGTCGACCATTGCTGGGTGAAGATCCAGAATAGCAGAAACTTTTCAAAAGAAGAATTTTAAGGTAATATTTTCCTTCTCATACCCCTACAAGAATCTTGAAAACAGGCTTCTCATATTTTTAATTTGCAAAGGATGTAATTTCTGGTATATTGTAGATATACCTGATGAATATGTTTTAGATACCCTTTTTCCAAATCTTGGCACTACAAGTATAGTTCACTCAGTTTATGGAAAATGTTTAGCATATGACTGAACAATTGGAAATATAGTTCTCACTGAAAAAAATTTCAAATATGAAGAGAATTACCATTTATAAGTAAAAGTCTGACTTCATTTGTCAATTTCAGTAAATGTGTAAATGACACTCTATTGTATCTTCCTTCTGAATTCCAAATCTAATATTAATTGGTGGATAGTAAGATAGAAAGCAAGGTAGAAGAAGCCCACTTTGTGGTCTCAGAACTATCTCCCAGGATCCATGCAGTTTCAATAAGAGATACACTATTTTTGAGATCTATAGTTTCCACTTGTTTCTTTCTTTTAAATCCCACTGCTTTGCCGAGATTTTCATTTGTTTTAAGAGAATCTGTAACTGCTTCATAATTACTTTAGGATGGTCACTTCAAAATTCTTGTCATTATTCCAACATTATTCACTTCAGCGTTGGCATCTGTACGTTGTCTTTTATTATTCAAGATGTGATTTTCTTGATTCTTGGTATTTTGATCTCTGTCATATCCTGGGCATTTTGAATACCACATTATCAGACTCTGGACCCTATTTATCTTTATTGTTTGCGTGATAGTTTGGTGTAACACAGAGTGGTATGGGTTATATGTTCAGATTCCTGTTCTGATTCCACCCTAGCAAAAGTGGATTACTCTGTCACACTGCCTCAGTGGTAGCTGAACTCCCACCCCAGCGCTGCCTACCTTTCCAATGAACGAGAGGCACCAATTCACAACATTTTGTTGCCTCAGAATGGGAGTATAAGCTCAGTTCCCCTCTGGGCATTGGTGACACTATGGAAGGGGGATGGGAATGGCAGACTGAATAATTTGTGGCTGCCTGCAGGGCTGGGGGAAGAAGCTTGGCTAGCTTGCCACTGGTCTCTGAGACTTCAAGGGAAAAAGAGGGAAAGCTGAGTGCGAAGCAACCCTGCCTCCCACTACCGGGTTTTGTCTTGATGATGAGTGGAGGAGAGGCTCAGCTCTCAAAAGGGCCCAGCACACAAAGACGGGTGAGGGAGAAAGTGGAGTGTTGAGTAGTCCCACCTGATACCACCTCATTAATGCCGGGTGGACGTGGAGGTTCAGCTAACCACTGGCATCACTGACACCAGAAATGGGGATAATGGAATGCTTACTAGTCCCAATCTGCACTGCCTCCTTCAGTGTCATTGTTGTTGAATGGGGGTGGAGCCTTAGGTTGCTGATGGACCCCTCTGACATTACCCTGATGGGTGAATTGAATGGTCATCACCTGCTTCAGAGAGGCAGGGTAGCAGATTAGCCCCCCACCCCAGCCTCTGAAACCTCAGGGGTTGGGGTAAAGTTTTTCCATTGGTGTTTGTCTGGAGAGGAGATGCATTATTACCAAACAGGTCTTCTGTGTTTAGACCACACTTTTCATGATCCTTTGGCTAGAGGAATAGACTTTTCTTAGAGCTTTGTGTGTATCATTGTTGGTGGTTCTGAGTTGGAGGCTTCTGCAGTGCCCTATCTGGGACGTTTTGGAGGAAATAAGAAAACTGAGGGAACTTTACTCTTGTGTCCTTGTTCAAGTCCCAAGGACAGTAAGCAGTTCATCTTCTGCTTTCTACCCTTTACATTTTCCTTTGCTTTTTTGCTATGCTATAGCCACGTTGTTGTTATTATGTTCTCAAGCTTAGCTGGTACTGGAAGTTTCAAGGAAATTGATTTTAATCAGTATTTTTTTTATGTGAACCATTTTTAAAGTCTTTATTGAATTTGTTACAATATTGCTTCTGTTTTACGCTTTTGGGTTTTTTGTCTGCAAGGCATGTGGGATCTTAGCTCCCCGACCAGGGACCAAACCCGCCCCCCCTGCATTGGAAGGCAAAGTCTTAACCACTGGACCATGAGGGAAGTCCCTAGTCATTATATTTTGATGATTCTGGTGAGCTTACCAGAATCTGCTCATCTTTTGATCACCCACTGGATTGGAGAGCAGTTCCTCAATAAGAAAATGTAACATCAAGCTTGCCTTTTCAGTACTTTGCTTCTCCTTGAACTTCCTGATGCCTGAGCTGCCATGGCCCGTGATGGGCTCTTCCTGAAATGTGGCAGATCAAATTCATTTTCTGTGTTTTCAGGTTTCCAAGTATGATGCTCATTTAACTCTCTAAGTTATACATTATTTTAAAAATATGTTTCTCTGAGTAGTAAAGCAATACTAGTTGCAAACCACTGAGTCTTGCTTATTCAAAAGTATTCTTTACCAGTGGGAGTCTAAATGATATGGTCTGGTTTGCCAATGGAATTCATGAATGAAAATTTCAGCTACAGAGAAGAGACTGGTAAACTTTTCTCTCAGTTTAGAGACTGGTGTCCTAGTTTTGATAACTAGGTTCAAGACTGGAAGCCTGTGAAACCTTCAAAATGTGGAAAAGAGTATTATGGTTTTTTGTTTAATGAATTCCATGGGTTGGGAAGGGGGTCATGAAATTCTTGAGTGAATGTGAAAGAATGGCGAGAATATTATATGAAGAACACATAAAGTTCCTATACGAATGAGTAAACAGGCCAAGTATCCATTCTCTGTCATCTCCTTGTAATGATTATTTTTTTTTCCTGCAGAACTTGTTTGCATATGTATTTGTGTCTGATTTAGCATTAGACTCATTGGTCAGGTTGTGGAGCTGAAGCTGTGAGCTCTCTGTCTGTGAATCTGTAAATGAAAAGCTTTTCTTCCTAAGACTGTGAGGGTTTAATATTTTTTATACTAAAAAGGATTTAATAAGTCTTATTATTTTCTTAAAATTATCATATCTTAGTTTGTTTGGCTTATTGCATCTGAAAAATGTTTAAATAGTTTTAATAAAAAGAAATACGATAAGTCCCAGAGAAGAAACTAATCTTCCACTACTTTCAATTTGCTGTCCTTTCAATATACGATCAATATACAGAAGTCACTTGTCTTTCCACACACTTGCAATGAGCAATCTAAAATGAAATTTAGAAAACATTTCCTTTTACAATGGTATCAAAAAAATAAAATACTTATGAGTTAATTTAACAAAAAAATTACAGAATCCACATCTGAAAAATACAAAATATTGTTAAAAGTTATTAAACAAGATCTAAATAAATGGGAAAATATCCCATGATCGTGGATCAGAACACTTAATATTATTAGGATGGCAATAATCTCCAAATTGATCTACAGATGTAATGCAATGTCTGTCAGAAACACAGCAGATTGCTTTGTAGAATTTAACAAGCTGACTATTAAATGCATACATATGGAATTGCAAGGAACTCAGATTAGTCAAAACAAACTTGAAAAAGGATAAAGCAAAAGGACTCCCAGTTCTCTATTTCAAGGCTTACCACAAAGCGATGGTAATCAAGATACTGTGATACTGGCACAGGGATATACATACAGCTTAACAGAATGGAATGGAGAGTCCAGAAACAACACCAAGCATCTTTGGTTAAGCAATTTTTGACAAGGGTTTCAAGGCCATTCAATGGGAAATAAGAATAACCTTTTCTGCAAATGCTGCTGGGACAACTAGAGAGCCACATGCAAAAGAATGGAGCTGGAACTTTAATCTCACATGATATACAAAAATTAACACCAAATGGATCAAAAACCTAAATGTGAGATCTAAATCCATAAAATCCTTAGAAGAAAATATAGTGGTAAATCTTGATGACCTTGGATTTTGCAAAGAATTATTAGACATGTCAACAAAAGCATGAGCAAGAAAATATAGACATTAGGGACTTTATCAAAAGTGAGACTTTTCTTCAAAGGACATCATCCAGAAAGTGAAAATAGCACCCACAGAATTGAGGGAACTATTTGTAAATCATATATCTGATAAGAGACTTGTATCCTTAATATGTAAGGAACACTTACAACTCACTAATAATAAGACAACTAACCCAATTTTTAAAACTGGGCAAGTGATCTTAATAGACATTTCTCCAAGCAACATATAAAAATGCGCAATGAGATACTCAACATCATTAGTCATTGGGGAAATTCAAATCAAAACCACAATGAGATACCACTTCAAACCCACTAAAGTAGCTGGAATGAAAAAGGCAGGTAACACCGAACATTAGTGAGGATACGGAGAAATCAGAACCCTCATACACTCCTGGTGGGAATGTAAAATGGCACAGCCACTTTGTAAAACAGTCTGCAATTTCCTGAAATGAACGAACAGAGTTACCATACAACCCAATAATTCCACTCTAGGTATATATCCAAGAGAAATGAATACATATTCACACAAAAATTAGTGGGAAGCAGCCGCATATCACAGGGAGATCAGCTCGGTGCTATGTGACCACCTAGAAGGGTGGGATAGGTAGGGTGGGAGGGAGGGAGACGCAAGAGGGAAGAGATATGGGAACATATATATATGTATAACTGATTCATTTTGTTATAAAGCAGAAACTAACACACCATTGTAAAGCAATTATACTCCAATAAAGATGTTAAGAAAATTACAGAGTAAAGTTTATAGCAGCATTATTCATAATGGCCCAAAGTGGAAACAATCCAATTGCCCATCAACTGACTGAAAGTTAAACAAAGTGAGGTATATCCACACTACAGACTATTATTCAGAAATGAAAAGGAGTGATTTACTGATATATCCTACAACATGGATCAACATTGAAAATATATACTAAGTGAAAGAAGCCAGTCACAAAAGGCCACATATTATATAATTTCATTCACGTAAAATGTCCAAAATAGGCAAATCTTTAAAGACAAAGTAGATTATTAGTGGCTTAAGGGATAGGAGTATAAGCGGTGACAACTCAAGGGTTGGGTGCGTCTTTTTGAAGTGATGAAAACGTTCTAAAATTGACTATGGTGGTGGTGGCTGTGAATATCCTAAAGACAACTGAATTGTACAGTTTGGGTGAATTGTATGATATGTGAATTATATCTCACTAAAGCAGTTAAATACACAAACAAAACAAAAAAAATCCCAAGAGGCATAAATCTATATATTTCAAACTTAAAATATATTTCAAATAGACAATTTTTATAAGCCTATATCTGTTAAAGAAATTGAATCAATAACTAATAACTTTCTAAAACAGAAAGCATCAACCCAGATGGCTTAATTGGTGATTTATACCAATACATTTATGTAAGAAATTAGAATAAGTCTCTATAATCTCTTCCAGAAGATAGAAGCAGAGAGAGTACTTCCTAACTCAGTCTATGAGGCCAACATTAACCCAATACAAAAACCAGACAATCACCGTTACAAAAATAGAAATCTACAGACCAATATTTCTCATGAAGATAGATGCAAAAATCCTCAACAACATGTTAGCAAATAGAATCTTACAATATATTTAAAAATTATACACCATGACCATGTGGGATTCATTACAAGTATGTAAGGTTGATTCAACATTTGAAAATCAATTAATGTAATCCTTCAAATCAACAGCATAAGGAAGAAAGCTCCCATGCTTATATTAACGATGCAGAAGTATTTGACACAATCCAATACCCATTAATGATAAAAGCTGTCAACAGACTGAGAATAGGGTGTAATTTCCTCAACTTAAAGGGCTTGAGGACAGGTTCAGAGGTCACCAATGTTAGTAAGAGACAATGATGAATGTAGGCAGTCACTGGCTATCAACTTGGGGAAACAATTCCTATGGCACTGTCTGAAAACAAAAATAGAAAGAAGTAATTAACAGTTCAGGGTTGTGAAGCCTCTCTCTCTCTGCCTCTCCATCTTTCTCTCCTTCCTCTCCTTCCCCTGGGTAGCTCCCACCCAGACTACCCAGACTCCCTTCTCCAGTGGCACAAGGGCCAGCATTTCAAACCCATGCTGCAGGGCTTTCTTACACCCTCTTCCTTCCTCTAGGGCCCCACTGAAGGCTGTGGAGAGAAGAGGGAATGAGGTGGGAGCCCAGGGCTCTGCTACCTCACTGGGGGTCCAGCACTCTGACAAGACCTGGACACCCCCCAGGGATGGCCCAGGATGCTGGGGCAGAGAGGAGAGTGAGGTGGGGTTCAGGAGGCAGGGAGGGAGACGGAGGGGAATGAAGACAGGAAGGGAGTGAAGGTAGGAGGGGAGAGATGAGAGAGACATAGGGGCACAGAGACGAGGGAGAGAGAGAAAACAAAGGGAAGGGAAAGAAGCTCTCCCGTGGTGGGGGTCAGTGAAGAAGAGGGAAGAAAGGGGAAATGGTGCCTCTGCTGCAGCCCTTCCCTTCACCTGCCCCTGAATGGCCCTGGTGCCCCAGGTAGGAATGGAAAATATGCACAATTTGGGCTGGTGACCCATTGGATGCTGGTTGAAACTTTGTCACCTGTGTGAGCTCAACCAGACTTGGGCATGGAAAACAGAGCAGCCATGGGGGCAGACCTTCCCCAGAAGGAGGAAAGGGTCAGGTCCCAGGTCAGCATGGGGCTGAGGATCTGTGGCCCCCTCTTATGATCACCGTCCTCTCTCCTGATGGCCCCTTCACCTGTCTGAGTTGGTTCTTTATCTGAGAGCTCATACCTGTCTCAGGATGCCCAGGGTTCCTGTGAAGGACCAGGCAGGATGATGTGACATGTGCAGGGAGGGAGGAGAAGTGCTCCTGAGAGACCTGTCCTGCTGTCTTTTCTACCACCTCTGCCATCTGCCTTCCACTCCTGCCTCAGGAAGCCCTCTGCTCACTGGGGGGGTGGGGCCCACGTCTGGCCCCTTGACTCAAAGAACACTGCTTTTTCCCAAGGAGGGCTCAGCTCCTGGCATTTGGCCAGAGAAATGAATGTCATGATGGTAGCTAAATAGAACCTCAGACCTTAGCCTGGGGAAGTAAAGCCCCCATGCCAACCTAGGATTGAAAGGGAGACCCTTTAGGAGCAAGGCAAGGAGAGCCCCTCTCAGACAGAGGAGGAAACCTCTATGTCTGTATGGATTAGGCAGGCCTGCCTCAATATTAGACTGCAAGAAGGACCGCAGAACCTCCAGCCCCCATACTGTCAACTTGAGGCAAACTGAGGTACTGGTGAGGAGTTGCTGCATCTCCTTAGCAGGAGTTTCCTCCTTTGCCTTTAGACAATCTCCCTGGTCCTTCTGTAGTCAGCCTGTTCCATGTTGTCACTTCTCTGAACCTGCCCTTAGAAGACTGAGAATATTAACTCCTAGTAATGAAAAGGACAGATCATCAACTTTTCCTGGCTCCAGCAAAGTACCTAGCATTTCTACATAAGACTAATACAACTCCTTCTGAGCTATCTCACCTATATATTCTCTGTACTTTGCCAAAGTACTCACTGTGATCTCAAACCACCTCCCTGAAGTTCCATCCTCCCAATTCTACATCTCTTTCTTTGGAGGAATTATTCCTCTCCACATGTTAACATGGATATGGTCTTGATAATGCCTTTGGTTCACTGAAAAGAATTTTCCTGAGATGAGGCCATAGGCTCAGAGCTGGTATTATGGTATGGGGTAGAACAGATGGAATAGAGGGCAGATTTGTCTCCCTGACCCTAAACAGTAACACTCTAATTCTTCTTTCATCACTCTAAACCCTTGAACTTGGGCAGCAACAAACTGTACGCGCTGGATGGCCTGTCTCCCATTATACAGACGGTCCCCATAGTAAAGATCCTGAACCTCTGCCAAACTGAGGTGAGAAGAGGGAGCCAGATCAAAGTTGTGTTGAGAGTGGAGGTGGGTAGTGGTCCTCACAGTGATGACAGGAGGAAGGTGAGGGTACCTGTGGGGGAGGGTGGGGATTTGGGAAGTGGAGAGAAGGAAGGAGTTCATGAATTCTAAGAAAGTCCTCTACACATGTTCACTCCACTGATACCACCACTATAATAAAGCAATTAATTAATCCTTGTATTCCTCAGGCTGCCAAGAGGGAGAAAGGAGAAGAATGAAAGTGTTAAATGTTTGGCCATCTATTCTGCTTGCTGACACATTGCACTCATACTGACTACACAGGGGCCCATTTGGGAATCACTCATTGCTCTGTCTCCATCTTGCTCCTGGTAGGATGAAAGATGTATACCAAAACTGTTGTGTTCAGGACAATTGCCATACCTCCCTGGGTAAACATCCTCGGATTTGCTCTTCTTTGAAATGAACTAACTTGGTCATTGTAATCTGATTTGGGAACAATACATCAATGCTCCAAATGCCAGAACAAAGTCCTAGGAAAATATCATAACCAATGAAGCAAAATCACTGACTTTTATAATCTAAAAAGAAGTATTTCACAGCTCTAAAAACGTTGGAAACCTCACTATGGTTTTATTTCCTGGGATATGAGAGATTGGGAGTATCCACAGCCCAGGAGAAAGCAAGCACAGTTGGAAGGACTTCAGCTGAGGGACTAATCTATGATGTTAGTTTGGGCTCTGTGTTTTTCATGCTGGGTCACCTGGGAATATTCATTTAACATCTCTAAACCTTACCTCCCTTTAATACGCTAGGGGCATCATAAAATATGCCCTGAATGTTTGGTGCTGTGGTTCAAAGGTCAAAGGTAAATTTTCTACTTGAAAGAAGAATTAGAAAAATGAAAAAGAGGTCTGAAGAAAATATACAGAATGTAACATGAAGAGACAGAATGATGGAAAGTACCAAAAGAGAGTGGGTGAGAGTTAAAGGGAATATGGTGAATAAATCTAATACATGTTTAATCAGAGTCCAAGAAAGAAAGAGTGGAGAATTATTTGAAGAGATTATGATTGAGAAATATCCAAAGTAACCAAAGACATCAAACTGTTATAACCATATTAATAAGAGAAAAATACATTAAGAAAAATATTACTGTAGAAGAGTACTTCAGGTGCCAAATTCAGAGCAAGACATGTTTGAAGAGTCCTTGGTTTTGGTAGAATGACTTTGATTCATTCTACCAAATAATATTCCTGAACTGAGGAGACTGCGGTTCATTTCCACAACTAGTCTTAGTGCTCCAGCTGTGTGTCAGACATGAGCCTCTGAGGTGGGAGAGCTGAGTTCAGGACATTGGTCCACCAGAGACCTCCTGGCCCCATGCAATATCAAATGGTGAAAGATCTCTCAGATATCTCCACCTCAATGCTAAGACGCAGCACTACTCAATGACCAGCAAGCTACAGTGATGGACACCCTATGTGAAACAACTAGCAAGACAGGAACATAAACCACCAATTAGCAGAGAGGCTGCTTAAAATCATAATAAGGTCACAGACACCCCGTAACACACCACCAGACACAGTCCTGCTCACCAAAAAGACAAGATCCAGCCTCATGCACCAGAACACAGGCACCATTCTCCTCCACCAGGAAGCCTACACAACCCACTAAACCAACCTTACCCACTGGGGGCAGATACCAAAAAAATGGGAACTACAAACCAGCAGCCTGCAGAAAGGAGACCCCAAACACAAAGAGTTAAGCAAAATGATAAGACAGAGAAACACACAACAGATAAAGGAACAAGGTAAAACAAATGAAGAGGAAATAGGAAGCATACCTGAAAAAGAATTCAGAGTTATGATAGTAAAGATGATACAAAATCTTGAAAATAGAATGGAGAAAATACAAGGAACGTTTAACAAGGACCTAGAAGAACGAAAGAGCAAACAAACAATGATGAATAACACAATAAACAAAATTTTAAATTCTCTAGAAGGAATCAATAGCAAAATAACTGAGGCAGAAGAACGGACAAGTGAACAGGAAGATAAAATAGTGGAAATAACTACTGCAGAGCAGAATAAAGAAAAAGAATGAAAAGAATTGAGGACAGTCTCAGGGACCTTTGGGACAACATTAAATGCACCAACATTTGAATTATAGGAGTGCCAGAAGAAAAAGAGAAAAAGAAAGGGACTGAGAAAGTATTTGAACAGATTATGGTCAAAAACGTCCCTAATATGGGAAAGGAAACAGTTAATCAAGTCCAGGAAGCACAGAGAGTCCCATACAGAATAAATCCAAGGAGAAACACGCCAAGACACATATTAATCAAACTGTCAAAAATTAAATACAAAGAACAAATATTAAAAGCAGCAAGGGAAAAACAACAAGTAATAGATAAGTGAATAGCCGTAAGTTTAACAGCTGATCTTTCAACAGAAACTCTGAAAGACAGAAGGGACTGGCAGGACATATTTAAAGGGATGAAAGAAAAAACCTACAACCAAGATTATTCTAACCAGCAAGGATCTCATTCAGATTTGACAGAGAAATTAAAAGCTTTACAGACAAGGAAAAGCTAAGAGAATTCAGCACCACCAAACCAGCATTACAACAAATGCTAAAGGAACTTCTCTAGTCAGGAAACAAAAGAGAAGGAAAACACCTACAATAATAAACCCAAAACAATTAAGAAAATGGGAATAGGAACATACATATTGATAATTACCTTAAATGTAAATGGATTAAATGCTCCCACCAAAAGACACAGATTGGCTGAATGGATACAAAAACAAGACCCATATATATGCTGTCTACAAGAGATCCACTTCAGACCTAGAGACAAGTACAGACTGAAAGTAAGGGGATGGAAAAAGATATTCTGTGCAAATGGAAACCAAAAGAAAGCTGGAGTAGCAATTCTCATAACAGACAAAATAGACTTTAAAACAAACACTATTAAAAGAGACAAAGAAGGACACTAGATAATGATCAAGGGATCAATCCAAGAAGAAAATAAAACAATTGTAAATATTTATGAACCAAACATAGGACCATCTCAATACATAAGGCAAATACTAACAGCCATATAAGGGGAAATCGACAGTAACACAATCATAGTAGGGGACTTTAACACCCTGCTTTCATCAATGGACAGATCATCCAAAATGAAAATAAATAAGGAAACACAGGCTTTAAATGATACATTAAAAAAAGATGGACTTAACTGATATTTACAGGACATTCCATCCAAAAACAACAGAATACACATTCTTCTCAAGTGCTCATGGAACATTCTCCAGGAGAGCTCATATCTAGGGTCATAATCAAGCCATGGTAAATTTAAGAAAATTGAAATCAATGAAGTATCTTTTCCGACCACAACGCTATGAGACTACATATCAATTAGAGGAAAAAAATCTGTAAGAAATACAGACACATGGAGGATAAAAAACACACTAACCAAGAGATCACTGAAGATACCAAAGAGGAAATCAAAAAATACATAGAAACAAATGACAATGAAAACACAATGACCAAAACACTATGGGATGCAGCAAAAGCAGTTCTAAGAGGGAAGTTTATATCTTTACAAGCCTACCTTAAGAAACAAGAAATATCTCTAATAAACAACCTAACCTTACACCTAAAGCAATTACAGAAAGAAGAACAAAAAAGCCCCAAAGTTAGCAGAAGGAAAGAAACCATAAAGATCACATCAGAAAGAAATGAAAAATAAATGAAGGAAACGATAGCAAAGATCAATAAAACTAAAAGCTGGTTCTTTGAGAAGATAAACAAAATTGATAAACCATTAGCGAACTTATCAACAAAATAAGGGACAAGGCTCAAATCAATAGAATTAGAAATGAAAAAAGAGAAGTAGCAACTGACACTGCAAAGGATATACAAAGGGTACACTGAAATACAAAGGATCATCAGAGATTACTACAAGCAAATATATGCCAATAAAATGGATGACCTGGAAGAAATGGAAAAATTCTTAGAAATGCACAACCTTCTGAGACTAAACCAGGAAGAAATAGAAAATATGAACAGACCAATCACAAGCACTGAAATTGAAACTGTGGTTAAAAATCTTCCAACAAACAAAAGCTCAGGAACAGATGGCTTCACAGGCGAATTCTATCAAACATTTCAAGACAAGCTAACACCTATACTTCTCAAACTCTTCCAAAATATAGCAGAGGGAGGAACACTCCCAACTCACTCACCACAATGACAACAAAAGCAGACAAATATGTCACAAGGAAAAAAAACTACAGGCCACTATCACTGATGAACATAGATGCAAAACTCCTCAACAAAATACTAACAAACAGAATCCAACAGCACATTAAAAGGCTCATACATTATGATCAAGTGCGGTTTATCCCAGGAATGCAAGGATTCTTCCATATATGCATATCAATCAATGTGATACACCAATTTAACAAATTGAAGGGGAAAAACCATATGATCATCTCAATATATGCAGAGAAAGCTTTTGACAAAATTTAACACCGATTTATTAAAAAATGCCCTCCAGAAAGTAGGCATAGAGGGAACTTTATTCAACATAATAAAGGCCATATATGACAAATGCACAGCCAACATCATCCTCAATGGTGAAAAACTGAAACCATTTCCACTAAGATCAGGAACAAGACAAGGTTGCCCACACTCACCACTATTATTCAACATAGTTATGGAAGTTTTAGCCACAATAATCAGAGAAGAAAAAAATAAACAGAATCCAAATTGGAAAAGAAGTAGTAAAGATGTCACTGTTTGCAGATGACATGATACTATACATAAAGAATTCTAAAAATGCTACCAGAAAACTAGTAGAGCTAATCAATGAATTTGCTAAAGTATCAGGATACAAAATGAATGCTCAGAAATCTCTTGCATTCCTATACACTAATGATGAAAATCTGAAAGCTAAATTAAGTAAACACTCCCATTTACCATTGCAACAAAAAGAATAAAATATCTAGGAATAAACCTACCTAGGAGACAAAAGAACTGTATGCAGAACATTATAAGATACTGATGAAAGAAATTAAAGATGATACAAATAGATGGAGAGATATACCATGTCCTTGGATTGGAAGAATCAAAGTTGTGAAAATGACTCTATTACCCAAAGCAATCTACAGATTCAAAGCAATCCCTATAAAACTACCACTGGCATTTTCCACAGAACTAGAACAAAAAATTTCACAATTTGTATGGAAACACAAAAGACCCCAATTAGCCAAAGCAATCTTGAGAAAGAAAAAGAGAGCTGGAGGAATCAGACTCCCTGACTTCAGACTATACTACAAAGCTACAGTAAACAAGACAGTCTGGTACTGGCACAAAACAGAAATATACATCAATGGAACAGGATAGAAAGCCCAGAGATAAACCCATACACATATGATTACCGTATCTTTGATAAAGGAGGCAAGAATATACAGTGGAGAAAAGACAGCCTCTGCAATAAGTGGTGCTCGGAAAACTGTACAGCTACATGTAAAAGAATGAAATTCAAACATTCTCTAACACCACACACAAAAATAAGCTCAAAATGGATTAAAGACCTAAATGTAAGGCCAGAAACTCTCAAACTCTTAGAGGAAAACATAGGCAGAACACTCTATGACATAAATCACAGCAAGATCCGTTTTGACCCACCTCCTAGAGGAATGGAAATAAAAACAAAAATAAACAAATGGGACCTAATGAAACTTCAAAGCTTTTGCACAGCAAAGGAAACCATAAACAAGACGAAAAGAGAACCCTCAGAATGGGAGAAAATATTTGCAAATGAAGCAACTGACAAAGGATTAATCTCCAAAGTATACAAGCAGCTCATGCAGCTCAATATCAAAAAAACAAACAACCCAGTGCAAAAATGGGCAGAAAACCTAAATAGACATTTCTCCAAAGAAGATATACAGATTGCCAACAAAGACATGAAAGAATGCTCAATATCATTAATCATTAGAGAAATGCAAATCAAAACTACAATGAGATATCATCTCACACCGGTCAGAAGGGCCATCATCAAAAAATCTACAAACAATAAGTGCTGGAGAGGGTGTGGAGAGAAGGGAACACTCTTGCACTGCTGGTGGGAATGTGAATTGATACAGCCACTGTGGAGAACAGTATGGAGGTTCCTTAAATAAATAAAAATAGAAATACCATAAGACGCTTCAATCCCACTACCTGGCATATACCCTGAGAAAACCATAATTCAAAAAGGGTCATGTACCAAAATATTCATTGCATCTCTATTTACAATAGCCAGGACATGGAAGCAATCTAAGTGTCCAACAACAGATGAATGGATAAAGAAGATGTGGCACATATATACAATGGAATATTACTCAGCCATAAAAGAAACGAAATTGAGTTATTTGTAGTGAGGTGGATGGACCTAGAGTCTGTCATACAAAGTGAAGTAAGTCAGAAAGAGAAAGACAAATACCGTATGGTAACACATATATATGGAATCTAAGAAAAAAAATGTCATGAGGAACCTAGGGGTAAGACAGGAATAAAGACACAGACCTACTAGAGAATCGACTTGAGGATATGGGGAGGAGGAAGGGTAAGCTGTAACAAAGTGAGAGAGTGGCATGGACATATATACACTACCAAACGTAAAATAGATAGCTAGTGGGAAGCAGCCAGATAGCACAGGGAGATCAGCTCAGTGATTTGTGACCACCTAGAGAGGTGGGATAGGTAGAGTGAGAGGGAGGGAGACACAAGAGGGAAGAGATAAGGGAAGATATGTATATGTAAAACTGATTCACTTTGTTATAAAGCAGAAACTAACACACCATTGTAAAGCAATTATACTTCAATAAAGATGTTTAAAAAAAAAGAAAAAGGGGAGGAACCGAAAACAACACTTTGCCTAAATAACTAGAAAATGTTAATACCTTTTACAGAAAACAAAAGAGATAAACACAAAAACAAGAAAAAGTTGTGTTTGGGGCGGGCAAACAAACAAGCCAAAACAAAGAATTCAGACGGAAAGCTCTCACGGTCAGGAAGAAAAAAAAAAAAACAGAAGAAGATGTGGCACATATATACAATGGAATATTACTCAGCCATAAAAAGGAATGAAACTGTGTTATTTGTAGTGAGGTGGATGGACCTAGAGACCATCATACAGAGTGAAGTAAGTCAGAAAGAGAAAAGCAAATACCGTATGCTCACATATGTATATGGAATCTAAAAAAAAAAAGAAAAAGAAAAAGGTCAGAAGAACCTAGGAGCATTACAGGAATAAAGATACAGACCTACTAGAGAATGGACTTGAGGATACGGGGAGGGGGAAGGGTAAGCTGGGACAAAGTGAGAGAGTGGCATGTACATATATACACTACCAAAGGTAAAATAGGTAGCTAGTGGGAAGCAGCCGCATAGCACAGGGAGAACAGCTCAGTGCTTTGTGACCACCTAGAGGGGTGGGATAGCGAGGGTGGGAGGGAGGGAGATGCAAGCGGGAAGAGATATGGGAACATATGTATATGTACAACTGATTCACTTTGTTATAAAGCAGAAACTGACACAACATTGTAAAGCAATTATACTCCAATAAAGATGTTTTTAAAAAAAGACATATTAATCAAACTATCAAAAATTAAATACAAAGAAAATATATTAAAAGCAGCAAGGGAAAAGCAACAAATATCACACAAGGAAATCCCAATAAGGATAACAGCTGACTTTTCTGCAGAAACTGCAAGCCAGAAGGGAGTTGCAGGACATATTTAAAGTGATGAAAGAGAAAAAACTACAAGCAAGATTACTCTACCCAGCAAGGATCTCATTCAGATTTGATGGAGAAATTAAAACCTTTACAGACTAGCTAAAGCTGTAAGAATTCAGCACCACCAAACCAGCTTTACAAGTGTTAAAGGAACTTCTCTAGGCAGGAAACACAGAGAAGGAAAAGATCTACAATAACAAACCCGAAACAATTAAGAAAATGGTAATAGGTACATACATATAGAAAATTACCTTAAATGTAAATGGATTAAGTGCTCCCACCAAAAGACATAGACTGCCTGACTGGTTACAAAAACAAGACCAATATATATGCTGTCAACAAGAGTCCACTTCAGACCTAGGGACACATACAGACTGAAAGTGCGGGGATGGAGAAAGTTATTCCATGCAAATAGAAATCAAAAGAAAGCTAGAGTAGCAATACTCATCTCAGGAAGAAAAGATAGTTTAGTTTGATAGGGATTGCATTGAATCTGTAGATTGCTTTGGGTAGTATAGTCATTTTCACTATGTTGATTCCTCCAATCCAAGAACATGGTATATCTCTCCAACTGTTTCTATCATCTTTAATTTCTTTCATCAGTGTCTTATAGCTTTCTGCATACAGGTCTTTTGCCTCCTTAGGTAGGTTTATTCCTAGGTATTTTATTCTTTTTGTTGCAATGGTAAATGGGAGTGTTTCCATAATTTTTTCTTTCATTTCTTTTTCATATTTTTCACCACTAGTGTATAGGAATACAAGAGGTTTCTGTGCATTAATTTTGTATCCTGCTACTTTACCAAATTCATTGAATAGCTCTAGTAGTTTTCTGGTAGCATCTTTAGGATTCTCCATTGATAGTATCATATCATCTGCAAACAGTGAGAGTTTTACTTCTTTTTTCCAATTTGGATTCCCTTTCCTTTCCTTCCCTTCTCTGATTGCTGTGGCTGTAACTTCTAAAACTATGTTGAATAATAGTGGTGCGAGTGGGCAACCTTACCTTGTTCCTGATCTTAGGGAAAATGGTTTCAGTTTTTCCCCATTGAGAACGTTGTTCGCTATGGGTTTGTCATATGTGGCCTTTATTGTGTTGAGGTAGGTTCCCTCTATGCCTACTTTCTGGAGAGTTTTTATCATAAATGTGTGTTGAATTTTGTCAAAAGCTTTTTTGGCATCTATTGAAATGATCATATGGTTTTTATTCTTCAGTTTGTTAATATGGTGTATCACATTGGTTGATTTGCATATATTGAAGAATCCTTGCATTCCTGGGATAAATCCCACTTGATCGTGCTTTATGATCCCTTTAATGTGCTGCTGGGTTTTGTTTGCTAGTATTTTCTTGAGGATTTTTGCGTGTATGTTCATCAGTGATATTGGCCTGTAGCTTTCTTTTTTGTGACATCTTTGTCTGGTTTTGGTATCAGGGTGATGGTGACCATGTAGAATGAGTTTGGGAGTGTTCTTCCCTCTGCTATGTTTTGGAAGAGTTTGAGAAGGAGAGGTGTTAGCTCTTCTCTAAGTGTTTGAGAGAATTCGCCTGTGAAGCCGTCTGGTCCTGGGCTTTTGTTTGTAGGAAGATATTTAATCACAGTTTGAAATTAAATGTTTGTGATTGGTCTGTTTATATATTCTATTTCTCCCTGGTTCAGTCTCGAAAGGTTGTGCTTTTCTAAGAATGTGTCCATTTCTTCCAGGTTGTGCATTTTATTGGCATATAGCTTCTTGTAGTAACCTCTAATTATCCTTTGTATTTCTGCAGTGTCAGTTGTTACTTCTCCTTTTGCATTTCTAATTCTGTTGATTTGAGTCTTCTCCCTTTTTCTCTTGATGAATCTGGCTAATGGTTTATCAATTTTGTTTATCTTCTCAAAGAACCAGCTTTTAGTTTTATTGATCTTTGCTATTGTTTCCTTCATTTCTTTTTCATTTATTTCTGATCTGATCTTTATGATTTCTTTCCTTCTGCTAACTTTGGGGTTTTTTTCTTATTCTTTCTCTAATTGCTTATGTGTAAGGTTAGGTTGTTTATTTGAGATGTTTCTTGTTTCTTGAGGTAGGATTGTATTGCTATAAGCTTCCCTCCTAGAACTGCTTTTGCTGCATCCCATAGGTTTTGGGTCGTCGTGTTTTCATTGTCACTTGTTTCTAGGTATATTTTGATTTCCTCTTTGATTTCTTCAGTGATTTCTTGGTTATTTAGTAGTGTATTGTTTAGCCTCCATGTGTTTGTACTTCTTAAAGTTTTTTTCCTGTAATTGATATGTAGTCTCATGACACTGTGGTTGGAAAAGACACTTGATACGATTTTAATTTTCTTAAATTTACCAAGGCTTGATTTGTGACCCAAGATATGATCTCTCCTGGAGAATGTTCCATGAGCACTTGAGAAGAAAGTGAAGTGTTTTGTTTTTGGATGGAATGTCCTTTAAATATCAATTAAGTCCATCTTGTTTAATGTATCATTTAAAGCTTGTGTTTCCTTATTTATTTTCATCTTGGATGATCTGCCCATTAGTGAAAGTGGGCTGTTCAAGTCCCCTACTGTGATTCTGTTACTGTCGATTTCCCCCTTTATGTCTGTTAGCATTTGCCTTATGTCCTGAGGTGCTCCTATGTTGGGTGCATAAATATTTACAATTGTTATACCTCCTTCTTGGATTGATTCCTTGACCATTATGTAGTGTCCTTCTTTGCCTCTTGCAATAGTCTTTATTTTAAAGTCTATTTTGTCTGATATGAGTATTGCTACTCCAGCTTTCTTATGATTTCCATTTATATGGAATATCTTTTTCCGTCTCATCACTTTTAGTCTGTATGTCTCCCTAAGTCTGAAGTGGGTCTCTTGTAGACAGCATATATATGGGTCTTGTTTTTTGTATGCATTCAGCCAGTCTATGTGTTTTGGTTGGAGCATTTAATCCATTTACATTTAAGGTAATTTTCTATATGTACGCTCCTATTCCCATTTTCTTAATTGTTTTGGGTTTGTTGTTGTAGGTCTTTTCCTTCTCTTGTGCTTCCTGCCTAGAGAAGTTCCTTTAGTATTTGTTGTAAAGCTGGTTTGGTGGTGCTGAATTTTGTTACCTTTTGCTTATCTCACAAGGTTTTAAATTCTCTGTCAAATCTGAATGAGATCCTTGCTGGGATCTTCGTTGTAGGTTTTTCTCTTTCATCACATTATATATGTCTCTCCCTTCTGGCTTGAAGAGTTTTTGCTGAAAGTTCAGCTGTTAACCTTATAGGGATTCCCTTGTATGTTATTTGTTGCTTTTCCCTTGCTGCTTTTAATACTTTTTCTCTGTATTTAATTTTTGATAGTTTGATTAATATGTGTCTTGGCATGTTTCTCCTTGGATTTATCCTGTATAGGACTCTCTGTGCTTCCTGGACTTGACAGACTATTTCCTTTCCCATATTAGGGAAGTGTTCAACTATAATCTCTTCAAATATTTTCTCTGTCCTTTTCTTTATCTCTTCTTCTTGGACACTTATAATTAGAATGTTGGTGCATTTATCATTTTCCCAGAGGTCTCTGAGACTGTCCTCAATTCTTTTCATTCTTTTTTCTTTATTCTGCTCTGCAGTAGTTATTTCCACAATTTATCTTCCAGGTCACTTATACGTCCTTCTGCCTCAGTTATTCTGCTATTGATTCCTTCTAGAAAGTTTTAAATTTCATTTATTGTGTTGTTCATCATTATTTGTTTGCTCTTTAGTTCTACTAGGTCTTTGTTAAATCTTTCTTGTATTTTCTCATTCTATACCAAATTTTGGATCATCTTTACTATCCTTACTCTGAATTCTTTTTCAGGGTGACTGCCTATTTCATCTTCATTTGTTCGGTCTGATGGGTTTTTACCTCGCTCCTTCATCTGCTGTGTATTTCTCTGTCTTCTCATTTTGTTTAACCTACTGTGTTTGGGGTCTCCTTTGAGCAGGCTGCAGGTTTGTAGTTTCCATTGTTTTTGGTGTTTTCCCCAAGTGGGTAAGGTTGGTTCAGTGGGTTGTGTAGGCTTCCTGGTGGAGGGGACTGGTGCCTGTGTTCTGGTGGATGAGGTTGGATCTCATCTTTCTGGTGGGCAGGGCCGTGTCTGGTGGTTTGTTTTGGGGTGTCTGTGAACTTATTATGATTTTAGGCAGGCTCTCTGCTAATGGGTGGGGTTGTGTTCCTGTCTTGCTCATTGTTTGGTATGGGGTGTGCAGCATTGGAGCTTGCTGTTCGCTGAGTGGAGCTCGGTCTTAGTTTTGAGACAGAGATCTCTGGGAGAGGTCTCACCAATTGATATTACCTGGGGCCAGGAGTTCTCTGATGGACCAATGTCCTGAACTCGGCTTCCTACCTCAGTGGCTCAGGCCTGACACGCAGCTGGAGCACCAAGACCCTGTCACCCACATGGCTCAGAGGATAAGTGAGAAAAAAAAAGAAATAAAATTTTTAAAATAAAAAAATTTTTAAATAAAAAATTTAAAAAGCAATTAAAAAAACGAAAAAGACAGCAAACAAACCAATAAGCAAATCCACCAATGATAACATGTGCTAAAAACATACTCAAAAAAAAAAAAAAGGACAGACAGAACCCTAGGACAAATGGTAAAAGCAAACCTATAAAGACAAAATCACACAAATAAGCATACACATATGCCCACAAAGAGAGAAAAAGGAAAAAAAAAAAAAATATATATATATAAGGAAGAGAGCAACCAAATGAATAAACATATCTACCAATGATAATAAGCTCTAAACACTAAACTAAGATAAACATAAAACGAGAAACAAATCAGATGCAGAAAGCAAACCCCAAGCCCACATTTGCTCCCAAAGTCCACTGTCTCAGTTTTGGGATGATTCTTTTTCTATTCAGGTATTCCACAGATGCAGTGTACATCAAGTTGATTGTGATTTAATCCACTGCTCCTGAGGCTGCACAAAGAAATTTCCCTTTCTCTTCTTTGTTACCACAGGTCCTGTGATTCAGTTTTGCATTTGGCCCCGCCTCTGATATAGGTAACCCTCTGGCGTCTGTTGTTCACCCAGACAGGAGGGGGTTAAAGGAGCAGCTAATTAGGGAGCTCTGGCTCAGTCAGGCCGGGGGGAGGGAGAGGTACAGAATGTGGGGCAAGCCTGCACCGGCAGAGACTGGCATGACATTACAACAGCCTAAGGCGCACCGTGTGTTCTCCTGGGGAAGTTGTCCCTGGATCACAGTACCCTGGCAGTGGTGGGCTGCACAGGCTCCTGGGAGGGGAGGTGTGGATAGTGACCTGTGCTTGCACACAGGCTTCTTGGTGGCTGCAACAGCAGCTTTAGCATTTCATGCCCATCTCTGATGTGCACGCTGATAGCCGCGGCTTGCACCAGTCTCTGGAGCTCGTTTAGGTGGTGCTCTGAATCCCCTTTCCTCCCTCACCCTGAAACAATGGTCTGTTGCCTCTTAGGCAGTTCCAGACTTTTTCCTGGACTCCCTCCCTGCTAGCTGTGACAGACTAGCCCCCTTCAGGCTGTGTTCACACAGCCAACCCCAGTCCTCTCCTTGGGATCTGACCTCTGACGCCCGAGCCTCAGCTCCCAGCCCCCACCTTCCTTGGCAGGTGAGCAGACAATCCTCTCAGGCTGGTGAGTGCTGCTTGGTACCGATACTCTGTGTGGGAATCTCTCCGCTTTGCCGTCTACACCCCTGTTGTTGCACTCTCCTCCGTGGCTCTGAAGCTTCCCCACACACACACCCCGTTTCCACCAGTGAAGGGGCTTCCTAGTATGTGGAATCTTTTCCTCCTTCACAGCTCCCTCCCAGAGGTGCGGGTCCCATCCCTATTCTTTTGTCTCTGTTTTTTCTTTTATCTTTTGCCCTACCCATGTATGTGGGGATTTTCTTGCTTTTTGGGAAGTCTGTGGTCTCTGCCAGTGTTCAGTAGGTGTTCTGTAGGAGTTGTTCCACATGTAGATGTGTTTTTGATGTGTTTGTGGGGAGGAAGTGATCTCCATATCTTACTCCTCCACCATCTTGAATGTACCCCCACACCATTTTATATAAGGGACTTGAGCACCATGGATTTTGGTATCGTAAGGGGTGGGGGGAGGGAGAGTCCTGGAACGAATCCCTTGTGGATACAGAGGAATAGCTGTACAGACTAAATTACAGCAAAGACACATAGTAAGCACACATAGTAGTTATAATTATTACTTGGTATATAAAATAAACCATGCAATAAAACTATTTTCTCTCTCACTTTCAATACTGTTCCATAATTTGTTCAAGAACTATTTATAACCAAAATATAAAAAGACTCACATATAAGAATCCTAAAACTTCACCAAGAAGATGGTTTCCTTATGTATGTTTATCTCTGATTTAAAAAGTCTTTCACCAAAAGTTAGTATCATCAATCCCCTCCCCATCAAGCTAACCAAAAAAGCTACATATGTTAAAATATACCATCAAATCAATTCAATAAGCCATTTATTTGAGAGACACTGTGAACTAATAATTGTTCCATTCCATTTACTAGCAGTGACCCTAAATGGCCACTAGAGAAACATACATGATTCAAGTTGATAATATTGTGGCTTCCAACTATTTTTCCCATTTCTGTCTTCAAGAGTTTAGATCAAGTCACTACATTTGGACAGATATTCAGATTTATGTTTGGTTAAATTCATTGGAGATTTTCATAAAAGAATTGCAATTTGAGTTCCTATGTGGTTGGACTAGCCAAACAAAAACCTCAAATAAATGCCTACCATAAGATGTGGAAGAGGCCTCATGCCTCTATGTATCTGTTATTATAGATCTAAAAAATTTACCCTAGGGCTTCCCTGGTGGCACAGTGGTTGAGAGTCCACCTGCCGATGCAGGGGACACGGGTTTGTGCCCCAGTATGGGAAGATCCCACATGCCGCGGAGCAGCTGGGCCTGTGAGCCATGGCCACTGAGCCTGCGTGTCTGGAGCCTGTGCTCCACAATAGGAGAGGCCACAACAGTTAGAGGCCTGTGTACTGCAAAAATAAAAAAATAAAAAATTTACCCTAGAGCAATGATAATTCTTATTTCAAACAAAGTACTCCTGGAAAGAACAGAACACAATTCCAGCACTAGGTAATTAGAATTCTTTCAAATCCATCCTAGATCTATTATTTACAATCTACAATATCAAAATATAAGAGTGGAACCAATTTCCCATGTTTTGAACTAACTTAGACACTCTCAGGTCTTTTCAAACACAAGTCATTATGCTTTGTTGGCCTCTTTCTCTAGAGTTAAAAAGTCTTTTAATTTCACTTGACAATCAGGGACCTAGGTCCAATATGTTAAGATTAGAGGGGAAAAAAGACAAGGAAAAGAATAATCTGAAAGAGGAGTAGCAGAAGGATGAGGGAAAAACGTAAGGTTGCAAGAGCCTTCTATGCTCCTTAAAGGTACTTAAGCCATCTATTCATTTAACCTAACTGCTATCAAGCACTACCCAAGTAAGTGACAATAGAATTCTAGACCTACCAGAAGAGTGGTTATCTAAACAGAAGCTCTTATTTTTCTTGCTCTACCCTCGTGTTTTAGGCTTATGGGCTCCACTCTCTGCTTCACTGGGATCATTCTGGAGCACATGTTTTTCAATCTTGGGCATCTTGATGTTATCTGGAATTGGGGCGAAAAGAAGAGGCAAGCTGTTGGTGGTGTAAGATTTGGCTCTGACCCAGGGATGAGGGGAGGAGGGCTCTTCAACTGCCTTTTTGTACCTTGACCGAACCTACTGGTCCAAGTTGAGGAAGTTGGAGACAAGGGCTTCATGGGGCTCTTACTGGAACAACTAAGTTCCTCAAACAGGCTTGGGGGAAGGAGAACGTGGGTCTAGTGGGGTTGCCTTTCCTGAAATCAAAGAAGTTTAGCATTGGGCAAGCAAAAGAGAAAAATCAAGGCCCAGAGATGGACAATGACTTGCCAGAGGGCACACTGCATGGGACTGGCCGAACTGGGAGAGGAAACTTCCTCAACTCCAGCTGTCTTTAATTAGTCTGGGAATAACCCCCTTCCTCCTTAACTTCGGCCCCAGACTCGCCTTTGTTTATGAAGAGGGCTGGCAGCTGGACTCAGGCAGCAAGAGACACCCCACAGCCCATGGGACCCTGGCTCCTCACCTCCTCCCAGTCCTTGACCAGCTGCCCCACAGTTGTCTGTTAGTGAGGCCCCTCTGCCTCTCCAATCTGGTCCTGGGATATACCATGGAGGACAGGGCAGGAGGGGAGATCAGCAGGAAGGGGTTGGGCACAACTGTGGAGATGATGAAACCAACCCAGAGTGCACCCCTGCTAATGACTCTAAGTAGAAGAGTCCAAAACCTGAAAACAAAGAGTGGCCAGTCTCCCAGGTAGCAGGACGGGTCACATGCCCAAGGTACCATGGGAACCAAGAGAGCAGGAAAGGCAAGTGGGGATGCACCATTTGGTGATAAAGGCGGGAGGGTGAGATTCTCCAGGCTACGGGCTCATAACCTTCTTCAAATGCTCAAAGCCCTTCAGGAGCTTGCAATTAATCTTCTCAAGTCCTGTTTCTCCCCCACAGGCAGGGAACTGTCTAAAACTACTATCCTCTCTCGCCTAGTGGAAAAAAACAACACATTTAAATAACCATTTAGAAAGGAAAAGGAGAATTATTTTTTGTTTGTTTCACCTCAAGCTCATGTAGCCTTTGAAATGAAGAACCAACAGGGTTACAGAAATCCAGAGTTATGTTTTGAAGGGTTTTTTTTTCTTTTGTTTAGGTGAACCCTCCACACAATGTGAAGGAGACAAATAGGCAGTTAAACTTCCATTTTACAAATATGGAAACCAAGCATCATTTTAAAGGCCTGGAAAGGACCAAAGATGGTGGAAGAGTAAGACGCGGAGATAACCTTCCTCCCCACAGATACACCAGAAATACATCTACACGTGGAACAACTCCTACAGAACACCTACTGAATGCTGGCAGAAGACCTCAGACCTCCCAAAAGGCAAGAAACTCCCCACGTACCTGGGTAGGGCAAAAGAAAAAAAGAAAAAACTGAGACAAAAGAATAGGGACGGGACCTGCACCAGTGGGAGGGAGCTGTGAAGGAGGAAAGGTTTCCACACACTAGGAAGCCCCTTCGCGGGCGGAGACTGTGGGTGGTGGAGGGGGGAGCTTCGGAGCCGCGGAGGAGAGCACAGCAACAGGGGTGCGGAGGGCAAAGCGGGGAAATTCCCGAACAGAGGATCGGTGCCGACTGGCACTCACCAGCCCGAGAGGCTTGAATGCTCACCCGCCGGGGTGGGCGGGGCTAAGAGCTGAGGCTCGGGCTTTTGGTCGGGGAGCAAGGAGATGACTGCGGTTGGCTGCGTGAACACAGCCTGAAGGGGTTAGTGCACCACGGCTAGCCGGGAGGGAGTCCAGGAAAAGGTCTGGAGCTTCGGAAGAGGCAAGAGACTTTTTCTTCCCTCTTTGTTTCCTGGTGCATGAAGAGAGGTGATTAAGAGCACTGCTTAAAGGAACTCCAGAGACGGGCGTGAGCCGCTAAGGCTGCTGCTGCTGCCACCAAGGGGCCTGTGTGCGAGCACAGGTCACTATCCACACCCCTCTTCCAGGGAGCCTGTGCAGCCCACCACTGCCAGGTTCCCGGGATCCAGGGACAACTACCCCGAGAGAATGCACGGCGGGCCTCAGGCTGGTGCAATGTCACGCCGGCCTCTGCTGCCGCAGGCTCGCCCTGCACACCACGCCCCTCCCTCACCCCAGCCTGAGTGAGCCAGAACCCCCACATCAGCGGCTCCTTTAACTCCGTCCTGTCTGAGCGAAGAACAGATGCCCTCCAGCGACCTACACGCAGAGGCGGGGGCCAAATCCAAAGCTGAGCCCCTGGGAGCTGTGAGAACAAAGAAGAGAAAGGGAAATCTCTCCCAGCAGCCTCAGAAGCAGCAGATTAAAGCTCCACAATTAACCTGATGTACCCTGCATCTGAGGAATACATGAATAGACAACGAATCATCCCAAATTGAGGAAGTGGACTTTGACAGCAAGATTTATGATTTTTCCCCTTTTCCTCTTTTTGTGAGTGTGTATGTTTATGCTTCTGTGTGAGATTTTGTCTGTATAGCTTTGCTTCCACCATTTGTTCTAAGGTTCTATCTGTCCTTTTTTTAAAAAATTTTTTTCTTAATAATTATTTTTTAATTTAATAACTTTATTATATTTTATTTTACTTTACCTTATTTCTTTCTTTCTTTTTTCCTTCCTTGCCTCCTTCTTTCCTCCCTTCCTTCCTTCCTTCCTTCCTCCCACCGTCCCTCCCTCCCTCCCTCCTTTCTTTCTTTCTTTCCTTCTTTCCTTCTTTTCTTCTTTCTTTCTTCCTTCCTTCCTTCCTTCCCTCCTTTCTTTCTTTCTTTCTTTCTTTCTTTCTTTCTTCCTACTTCTGCTAATTCTTTCTCTCTATTTTTTCTCCCTTTTATTCTGAGCCATGTGGATGAAAGGCTCTTGGTGCTGCAGCCAGGAGTCAGTGCTGTGCCTCTGAGGTGGGAGAACCAACTTCAGGACACTGGTCAACAAGAGATCTGCCAGCTCCACATAATATCAAACGGCGAAAATCTCCCAGAGATCTCCATCTCAACACCAGCACTCAACAACCAGCAAGCTACAGTGCTGGACACCCTATGCCAAACAACTAGCAAAACAGGAACACAACCCCACCCATTAGCAGAGATGCTGCCTAAAATCATAATAAGTCCATAGACACCCCAAAACACACGACCAGACGTGGACCTGCCCACCAGAGAGACAAGATCAAGCCTCATCCACCACAACACAGGCACTAGTCCCCTCCACCAGGAAGCCTACACAACCCACTGAACCAACCTTAGCCACTGGGGACAGACATCAAAAACAACGGGAACTACGAACCTTCAGCTTGCAAAAAGGAGACCCCAAACACAGTAAGATAAGCAAAATGAGAAGACAGAAAAACACACAGCAGATGAAGGAGCAAGATTAAAACACACCAGACCTAACAAATGAAGAGGAAGTAGGCAGTCTACCTGAAAAAGAATTCAGAATAATGATAGTAAAGATGATCCAAAATCTTGGAAATAGAATAGAGAAAATGCAAGAAACATTTAACAAGGACCTAGAAGAACTAAAGATGAAACAAACAATGATGAACAACACAATAAATGAAATGAAAAATACTCTAGATGGGATCAATAGCAGAATAACTGAGGCAGAAGAACAGATAAGTGACCTGGAAGATAAAATAGTGGAAATAACTACTGCAGAGCAGAATAAAGAAAAAAGAATGAAAAGAACTGAGGACAGTCTCAGAGACCTCTGGGACAACATTAAACACACCAACATTCGAATTATAGGGGTTCCAGAAGAAGAAGAGAAAAAGAAAGCGACTGAGAAAATATTTGAAGAGATTATAGTTGAAAACTTCCCTAATATGGGAAAGGAAATAGTTAATCAAGTCCAGGAAGCACAGAGAGTCCCATACAGGATAAATCCAAGGAGAAATATGCCAAGACACATATTAATCAAACTGTCAAAAATTAAATACAAAGAAAGCATATTAAAAGCAGCAAGGGAAAAACAACAAATAACACACAAAGGAATCCCCATAAGGTTAACAACTGATCTCTCAGCAGAAATTCTGCAAGCCAGAAGGGAGTGGCAGGACATACTGAAAGTGATGAAGGAGAAAAAGCTGCAACCAAGATTACTCTACCCAGCAAGGATCTCATTCAGATTTGAAAAAGAAATTAAAACCTTTACAGACAAGCAAAAGCTGAGAGAGTTCAGCACCACCAAACCAGCTTTACAACAAATGCTAAAGGAACTTCTCTAGGCAAGAAACACAAGAGAAGGAAAAGACCTACAATAACGAACCCAAAACAATTTAGAAAATGGGAATAGGAACATACATATTGATAATTACCTTAAATGTAAATAGATTAAATGCTCCCACCAAAAGACACAGATTGGCTGAATGGATACAAAAACAAGACCCATATATATGCTGTCTACAAGAGACCCACTTCAGACCTAGAGACGCATACAGACTGAAAGTAAGGGAATGGAAAAAGATATTCCATGCAAATGGAAACCAAAAGAAAGCTGGAGTAGCAATTCTCATATCAGACAAAATAGATTTTTAAATAAAGACTATTAGAAGAGACAAAGAAGGACACTACATAATGATCAAGGGATCGATCCAAGAAAAAGATATAACAATTGTAAATATTTACGCACCCAGCATAGGAGCACCTCAATACATAAGGCAAATACTAACAGCCATAAAAGGGGAAATCGACAGTAACACATTCATAGTAGGGGACTTTAACACCCCACTTTCACCAATGGACAGATCATCCAAAATGAAAATAAATAAGGAAACACAAGCTTTAAATGATACATTAAACAAGATGAACTTAATTGATATTTATAGGACACTCCATCCAAAAACAACAGAATACACATTTTTCTCAAGTGCTCATGGAACATTCTCCAGGATAGATCATATCTTGGGTCGCAAATCAAGTCTTGGTAAATTTAAGAAAATTGAAATTGTATCAAGTATCTTTTCTGACCACAATGCCATGAGACTAGATATCAATTACAGGAAAAGATCTGTAAAAAATACAAACACATGGAGGCTAAACAATACACTACTTAATAACGAAGTGATCACTGAAGAAATCAAAGAGGAAATCAAAAAATACCTAGAAACAGATGACAATGGAGACATGACGACCCAAAACCTATGGGATGCAGCAAAAGCAATTCTAAGAGGGAAGTTTATAGCAATACAAGCTCACCTTAAGAAACAGGAAACATCTCGAATAAACAACCTAACCTTGCACCTAAAGCAATTAGAGAAAGAAGAACAACAACAACAAAAAAAAACCAAAGTTAACAGAAGGAAAGAAATCATTTTAAAGGGCTGGTCGTAAAATCTTTGTGGTGAAGGAACAAGACCATAAGTCTCAGAGGGAGCCTAGGTTTTGGTTTGGTTCTTCCAACTGTATTCCTGGCTTGTTCTTCATTACAATCCAATTGTGAGCCTTGGAGATCGTCTAGAATGTGTGGGTGCTGGAATAGATGACTCTAAGGGCCCTTGTATTGTTCACTCATTACTCCTAGTTTACTTTTTCACTTTACTGGCCAATTACCACAGTGATTTGAGGTCCCCTGGATTGGCCCATTTCCAAATTTTTGAAAAAAAATTTTTTAAAGATGTCTCTACCCTGCACTATTCCATCCTGCTCTTTTATTCTGACAGGTTTTTAACCCACTAACTTCTTTTCGTAAAACAAAACTATAATTTGATCAAATTTTCATCCCAATCCTGCCTTGTTAGGGTCAATAATTAAGTGTGGATATCTTGCACAACAGTTATAGAGGAAAGATCCAAGAACTTTCCAGTCTAAGGAAACTCCACCAACCCTCTAGGTCCAAAAGGCTGTGAGGGCCAGTAAAGTTTCTGCTTAGCTGGAGAGTGTATAATACTAATAAATGCTAAATCTAAATGCCTTCCTCATCCTCTCTTGATATTTGCCTCAGTAATCTCAACTTTGAAACAAAATGCTGTCATACAAAACACAAAAGAAATGGTTAAGTATATTTTTCTTGATTTGAACATCAAATTTTACATACATAAAGCATAGGTTTCTCTAGATCAGAAATCAATTTCTCTTTTACAAAACAGGATTTCTACTTGGTTTCAAAGAAAAATTGTCCAGAATGACACAGATTTTTTTTCTCACAAAAATTGCATTGTTTAAAAGACTCTCCTCAGTGATGCTTGAAATTCTATTAATACTAAATTTATTTAAGTTAAACTGTCTTTTTAAAAATAGAGTATATTTTATAGAGCACTTTTAGGTTCACAGCAAAATTGAGCAGAAGTTACAAAAATTTCTCATATGCCCCCAGACCCTATTCATGCATAGCCTCCCCCATCATCAACATCCCCCACCAGAGTGGTACATGTGTTACAATTGATGAGATACATCATTATCACCCAGAGTCCATAGTTTACATTAGGATTCACTCTCGGTGTTGTACATTCTATGGTTTTGGACAAATGTATAACAACATGTACCCACCCATATAATATCATACAAAGTAGTTACACCCTAAAAATCCTCTGTGCTCCACCTATTCATCCCTCCCTTCCTCCTAACCCCTGGCAGCCATTGATCTTTTATTGTCTCCATAGTTTTACCTTTTCCAGAGTGTTATTTAGTTGGAATTATCCAGTAAGTAGTCTTTTCAGATTGACTTTTTTCACTTTTCCAGAGTGTTATTTAGTTGGAATTATCCAGTAAGTAGTCTTTTCAGATTGACTTTTTTCACTTAGTAATATGGATATAAGTTCTCTCCACTTCTTTTCATGGCTTGATAGCTCATTACTTTTTAGCTCTGAATAATATTCCATTGTCCAGATATACCACAGTTTATTTATGCTTTCACCTACTGAAGGACATCATGGTTGCTTCCAAGTTTTGTCAGTTATGAATAAATCTGCTATAAACATCTGTGTGCAGGGTTTTGTGTGGATATTAGTTTTCAGCTCCTTTGGGTAAATACCAAGGTGTATGATTACTGGATCATATGGTATGAGTATGTTTAGTTTTGAAAGAAACCTCCAAACTGTCTTCCAAAGTGGCTATGTTATTTTGCATTCCCACTAGCAATGATTGAGTGTTCCTGTTGCTCCATAACCTCATCTTCATTTGACGTTGTCATTGTTCTGAATTTGCCATTCTGATAGATGTGTAGTGGTATCTCATTTTTTAGTTTACATGTCCCTCTTGACATATGAAGTGGAAGTTTTCATATGCTTATTTGCCATTTGTATATCTTCTTTGGCAAGGTGTCTGTTAAGGTCTTTTGTCCATTTAAAAATCAGGTTGTTTGTGTTTTGATTGTTGAGTTTTAAGAGTTCTTTGTATATTTTAGATAACAGTCTTTTATCTGATATCTATTGCAAATATTTTCTCCCAGTCTGTGGCTTGTCATTTCATTCTCTAGACAGTGTCTTTCACAAAGTGGAAGTTTTTAACTTTGATGAAGTCCAGTTTGTCAGTTCTTTCTTTCATGGACTGTGCCTACGGTTTTGCAACTAAAAAGTCATTGCCAAACCCAAGGTCATCTAGATTTTGTCCTATGTTATCTCACAGGAGTTTTATAGTTTTGTATATTACATTTAGGTCTGTGATCCATTTTGACTTAATTTTTATGAACTCTGTAGGTCGGTATCTGTATTCATTTTTTTTTTTGCATGTAGATGTCCAGCTATTCCAGTACCATTCATTGTGGAGACTATCTTTTCTCCTCTCTATAGCCTTTGCACCTTTGTCAAAGATCAGTTGACAATATTCATGTAGGTCTATTTCTGAGATCTCTGTTCTATTCCATTGACCCATTATTTTGTCAATACCACACTGCTTAGATTATTGTAGCTTTATAGTATGTCTTGAAGTTGGGTGTCAGTCTTCCAACTTTGTTCTTCTCCTTCAATATTGTGTTAACTATTCTAGGCCTTTAGCTTCTCCATATAAATATTAGAATCATTTTGTCAATATCTACAAACTAAGTTGCTGGTATTTTGATTTGGATTTCATTGACTGTATACATCAATTTGGGAAGAACTGACATCTTGACAATACTGAGTCTTCCTATCCATGAATATGGAATATCTCTTTATTAACTTAGTTTTTCTTTGATCTCATTCATCAGAGTTTTGTAGTTTTACTCATATACATATTGCACATAATTTGCTATGTTTATACCTAATTATTATATTTGGGGTACTAATATAGATGTGTTTTTTTGTTTGTTTGTTTTGATTTTTTGTTTGTTTGTTTTTGCGGTACATGGGCCTCTCACCGTTGTGGCCTCTCCCGTTGCGGAGCACAGGCTCCAGATGCACAGGCTCTGTGGCCATGGATCACGGGCCTAGCCGCTCCGCGGCATGTGGGATCCTCCCGGACCGGGGCACGAACCTGCTTCCCCTGCATCGGCAGGCAGACTCTCAAGCACTGCACCACCAGGGAAGCCCTAGGTGTGTTTTCTTCCATTTCAAATTTGACTTGTTCAATGGGATATATAGGAAAGCAGTTGACTCATATGTATTTATATCCAGCAATATTGCTATTATCACTTGTTTAGGAGTTTGTTGATTCTTTCAGATTTTGTACATATATTATCATGTCATCTGTGAACAAAAGACAGTTTTATGTCTTCTTCCCAATCTGTGTACCTTCTATTTTTTTTCTTGTCTTGTGCATTCACTAAAACTTTCAGTACAGTGATGAGAGTGTGCAGCTTTGTCTTGTTCCTTATCTTATAAGAAAAACTTTCAGCTTTTCACTGTTGAGTATGATGTTAGCAGTGGGCTTGTCAAATATGGTCTTTATTATGTTGAGGTACATTTCTTCTATACCTAATTTGTTGAGTTTTTATCTTGAAAAGATTTGAATTTTTCAAATTCTTTTTCTTCATTTATTGAGATGCTAATGTGATTTTTATCCTTCATTTTGTTAATGTGGTGTGTCACATATTGATTTGTGTGTTGACCCATACTTGACTCCCTGTCCAAGCAGGGCTGCAAGATGGGCTCCATTGCTGGCTGGGTTCTCAGGCCAGGCTTCCTGGTCAGGTGAGACTAGAGGCTATACTCAGCAGTTGTGTAGGGCTGTGAACTTGCTTCCCTGCCCATACAAGGGACTCCACAGCCTAATGGTTCATTAGCTGAGGACCCAAATCTGGCAGAACTGTCAACCAAGCTCCCTGGCTAGACGTGGCCACCAGCTCAGCTCTGCAGATGGGAAGAGTCACTGGCTAGGATGCCTGCTTCAGCACCACTGTAAGCAGGAATGCAGTCTGCCTAGGTCTGAGTGCTTGTTGTTGAAACCCCTTCTCCCCTTCTCCATCTCTATCTGTCCCCCAACTGTCAAGCCCTGCAGATTTTCCCAGTGATCTCTGTGAATTGAGACCCAAGTGAGCTTCCTGGGAAATGTCCTGCAACACTGAGAAGCTGGATGTCCACTTTTGTTCTTTTTCCCAGTGGAGAATCTGTAAGCCCAGGAGGTCCCTCTTGGTGTACTTTACCAGCCGAGGGAAGGGCAATGTGATCAGAGTGTAGTCCTCCTTGGTCTCTGTGGTCCAAGTGAGGCTTCAGCCTCATCCCTGTGTTCTGGAATTTTCACAATGGTATCTTGTCTATGGATAATTGCTAGTGGGTCTTCTTGTGAGGGGGAAGGAAGTCAGGAATGATGTGTGTTGCCATCTTGATGACACCATTCCTCCAATTTTGCAAATAATAAATTGATTCAGGCCCTAAATCTCAGTGCTTATAGTGGACTTACTGGGAAAAAATTATCCCTCTTGGATAGGTAAGTGAATCTAGTAACTGGAAGAGTATCCCAATATTATACATTTAAGAAAAGCAGGGTAAAACTACTCCAGGTGGGCAATCATTTTTCTCATCGTATATTTGTATGGGTATTCAATTAGCAGCTACAGGTCTTTCTTCTCCTGCCACATACCTCTCATCTGCTCCCACTCAGTTCAGCACTTACACTGCCCAGGGTGGAATCAGTACATTAATGAAAAGAATGGTTACTAGATGCAACTGAACAATTGGAGTTACTGTCCAACACCAGCTCATCTGACGATGTTCATGCTTTCCTTTAGGCCCTTTGAAATGGACCTAATCTGGTGATTAATGCACAAATGCAGAGTTTGCTGAATTTATCATGGAATAAAGCATCTTTCTCAAATTTGCACGTGGCAATACTGGAAGGAGAGTAAATGTGTTGTGTGAAAGGATCAGGATCCAAAGAGGTCTGATAATGAGCAAATTTGAGCACATCAGCAATGCATGAGGGTGGTTCCTCATGCATGTAACTTGGGTCCAAAGGATCTGAGAAGTGTCATAAGGAGAATACTTGGAGGTATGGGAGCAGGCACACAACAGCTGTCTTCAAATACTGGAGCAGGGATTACCTATGTTGTGTGAGTCTCCAGCATACAGTCTTAAGTCTATTTGATCGAAGCTACAGGGAGGCAAGTTTAGGTACAGTATAAGCAGCAGGTCACCACAAGGGACTGAACAACTCTATTGGACAATTATTTCAAGCAAGAGGTTAGGTCTTGGTGACCAACATGTCTGGCCAAGTCTCAAATCCTCTGACAACACCAAGAGCTATGATTGTGTCACCTCATACCTACTGTTTTGCTTGTGGAAGTTTATGCTCTAGCAAAGAAAACAGTTTCCACTTCCCATGGAGGGTAAGCCATTAGAAAAGGGTGGTTAGATAATACTTGATGTTTCAAATAGGTCCAAACAGCATAATCCCTTTCTTGTAGGAAAAGATACGTATAGCTGTATCTCATTTTATTGTGCTTCATTTTATTGCGCTTTGCAGATACTGCTTTTATTTTTTATTTTTATTTATTTATTTTTTTACAAATTGAAGGTTTGCAGCAACCCTATGTTGAGCCAGTCTATCAGCTCCATTTTTTTCCAACAGCATTTGCTCACTTCGTGTCTCTGTGTCACATTTTGGTAATTTGCTCACTTCATATCCCTGTGTCACATTTTGGTAATTCTTGCAATATTTCAAACCCTCCACCAGCAAAAAGATTATGACTCACTGAAGGCTCAGATGATGATTAGCATTTTTTTTAGCAATAAAGTGCTTTTTACTTAAGGTATGTACGTTGTTTTTTTTTAGACATAATTCTATTGCATGCTTAATAGACTACAGTACAGTTGTCCCTTGAAAATGCACAAATTAGGGGAGCTGACCCTGGAACTGTCAAAAACCCATGTATAACTTTTGATTTGCCCAAAACTTAACTACTAATAGCCTACTCTTCACTGGAAGCCTTGTTGATAACAATCGATTAAGACATATTTTCTATGTTATATGTATATCTACATATATTTTATGCATTCATGATATATCTAACTTTTTCTTAATATTTTGATATTTCTAGGCTACGTGGTTTGTCTGTGAGTTTCTTCAAATTATGGCAAATCTCAAAACATTTTTCCACATATTTATTGAAAAAACTCTGTGTATAAGTGGACTCACAGTTCAAACCCATGTTGTTCAGGGGTCAACTGTATAGTGTAAACATAACTTTTATATGCACTGAGAAACCAAAAACTTTGTGTGACCCACTTTATTGCAGTATTTGCTTTATTGGAGTGGTCTGGAACCACAATATCCCTATCCCTGAGGTATGCTTATATATTAATAGACCAGAGTATGGATGGTTATACACCCAAATGCTAATGCTTGTAACTGGTGGGATTATAAATGACTGGTTTTTATAAATTGAAAGTGATAAAATATTGCATATGGGCAGGGATTGGGACACTCCCATTTATATGTCCTTGTGCTTACCATGAACACCAAAAATGATTGGTTCATAAGACAGTGGATTCTGTTCAGGACAAGAACCAGACCAGAGGTTCAGTGCTGCAAGTCATTAGCAGATATTAGATATCTGAGTTTATGCTTGATAGAAGATATGATGTGCTTAGCAAAGTGGGTGTTATCAAGTGTTTCTTGCCCCCTTCCCTATCCAACCCCAGCCTTGGGGGTCTCCTCTCATCAAATTGAAAAACACTTTCAGAAAACAAGAGAACTCAGTTTAAATCCCAATCCTTATTCACCTTAAAAGATCAATTCAGACCCCATGTTTTCATTTCCTCATCTCCAAGATAAGGATACTAGTCCACATTACCTCCTCTCCCAAGGTTCTCAAATTCTATGATTCCAACTATGGAAAAAAGCAAGTCAGAACCCACTGGACCTGGACAGAGAAGAGCCTTTTCCACATGACTATTCTGCTAAAGTGGCCTTCCTTCAACCATTTTGTTTGGCTGAAGAGTACCCTTTTGTACTTTCAGTCCTTAGAAGACCACTAAGAATGGACCACCACAGGAGTCTCAACATAATTATATTTATTATTTTATCACTACATTAGAAGTGAAATAAACTGTGAGAAGCTGCAAATGCATGCCACTTCATGAAGATTATGGAACAATGGAGACATCCAGTGTAGAAAGTTAAAAGTTGCTTATCCTTTAGGGATGCAAAGACTAGACACACAAATATCATCAATGGTGTGATTATTGACAGCATCAGCCGGCTGGAATTTATGCACCAATGGAAAGTTTAAGAATGAAAGTAAGGGAACTTTGGCTACTCCTGACCTCTTAGCCAGGGATTATGGATGAGAAGACATAGAAAATGGCTAAAATCTCTACAAACACATAGGTTTACAAAAAACATGCCTAAAACCAAGACACTCAGGCAATGTTGAAATTTGTTCTTGGGAGATCCCCATTTTACGATGTTTGAACACACTCTTTCTCCTGCTGGATAGCTGGAAAAAAGACAAACACAAACAATCATTAAAGGATATTTTCCTAAGATTAAGTTCAGTTTCTTCCAAGAGAGTTCTTTGCCACCCTTTGCCAAGTCATTGAAGGCTACCATACCCGCTTTAAATTTAGAATGCCAAGGCACTAACTGCAAATCCTCAGTTGTGTGTGTGTGTGTGTGTGTGTGTGTGTTAACCACCTGAACATTAGAATCTGCATCAACTGTGTCTTTTTTTCCATTTCAGAGTTAGATTTATGCTGTTGCCATTTTTTCCATCGAATATTCTGAGACTGAGGAGCAAGTGAAGTATTTTCCTCAGATTTATCTATCACTATATAATTAGGAAGTTACACCCTTTCAGACAATTTTGACTAACTTAGAAACTCTCAGATAATAGCAACATGACAAAAAGTGCCCCTTAGTTTTGTGAATATGCTTGGAGTTTCTCCATCAGGCTGTAATTCCCAAAGGCAAAACTGATCCCTTCAGTCTGGGAGGCCCAAGTACACCCAAGATCTAAACTTGTTCTCTGCCTTATCTTGTTGTCAGGTACAGAAAACCAAAACTGCAGAGTTTGTATAGTTCTTTAGGAATAAGATGATGGGCCTAAATTGCTAGATGCAGAAAATTCCAAATAACCATAAAATTGAAAAAATTAAGATTTTTCTAGTGCTAAGTATAATATTCCAAAATTGGTTGTAATGTGATTTTTAGTGATTTTCCAAGAAGAAAATAGTTTTTTATTCCTCCATTACTTCTTGGGTTTATCATGTAAGAACAACTTATATAACCCAAGTAATTAAACAACTATTTGATATTTTTAACCATTGCATTAAATTCAGTGGCTACATAATTATTGCTTACTTTGTGGCAAAATTTACTAGAATAGTTTATTTACTGAACCTATGAATGTTCACCATTGCTTTTCTTCACTAAAAACTCCCCTGCCCCATGACTTACTTTCCTTCGAGGGCAGAGTACTTCTTCCTTCAGTGTTAGTTTTCTTCAGTTTTGACCTGTCAAACTTCTCCACTTCAGAGAAGTCTGGCTTACCACTCATCTTGACTAAAAGAAAGACTGAAAAAAAATGTTTTAACTTAACTGGAAAAACTATTATCATACTAATTGATCACAATCCAAAATTCTCACATTTAATATCAATATGTATTTTATCTTCTGATTTTCAACAAGAAAACAGCACATATCTTGGGAAAGCCATGGTTTTATCAAAATGCTTTGAATTCCACATCATTACCCCACTTCTGATAGGCAGTAAAAGCCACTGAATCAGGATGCACTAGAAACCAAGATGCTCTAAAACCCGGAGTCAATATGTCTGACTTAAAAATCACAGGGAAAGTCAAATGGAGGTGATAGAAACACAAGAGCAGATAGAGATAGAAGAAAAAATAAGGACTGGGCTTAACCAGGAATGAATTTGTAACAGGAGATAGCACTATTTGAGCACCTTCACTTTGTATTCAATTACTTTGGCGGGGGGGATTTTTCTTGGGGGTTAGGGAGTAGCACACAATAAACGGTAGCATAAGTTGTACTAGTTTCTTTCCATTTCATCTGCCTTTTCAAAGACAGTAGATTAAGGAGCTGCAATAAGGAAAGGAGGGGATTTAATCCCGTCATAACTAATGACACGTCTCATGATGTCTCCTTATGGCACTAGTTTGTAAACGCTGTAAGACGGCACAGCTAATTATGATCAGACTCAGGACTTCAGCAGAATGGGATAAACCAGACACAGTTGATTTTTATTTCACCATATTTTCTCCTCAAGGGGAGAGGGGAGGAGATGAGGCTAGGAGATGCCCTGTGATCTTTCCGGCTTTGTCCAGAAGAGACAATAGGAGACCCCTGAGCCCGCGAAGCAGAGCTCTCCTGCCCATGCCTGGCCCCACCCTGGCGGGGTAAGACACGTCTAGTGCCCAGACCAGAATGGATAGGCCCTCAAGCAGCCAGACGTCCCGAATATGCCTCCCTTCCGTTGTGGTCACCCTAAGACCCTCCTTTGACGAGGGATCGGCTGCTAATCTCCAGAGGTGGGGAAACAGGGACTTAAAATAATAACAGGGCTGGGCACATAAGCCACTTTGTTGGCAGCAATTTGCTTAATATTTTAAAATAACTATCATCATTGTCAGGAGCCCAGTCCAACCTAACAGCCACGGGAGGGGAGAGAGCAAAAGGCCAGCCCCAGAAGACCCATTCTGAGCCCCACACTCCTCATCCCCTCAGCCTCGGACTTGCAGCCACAGCGGACTGGCCGCTCTGGGGGCTCCCCCCTCGGACCTTTCCGGGACAGCCCCAGGGAGGATTTCGCATTGCGCGCAGAAGGCAGCGCTGCGAAGACAAAGGCGCGGACTCGCCATCAGGCTCAGATACAAATCGCCCGTCCCAACCCCCGCCCCTCCAATTCCAGCAGGCCCCATACGCCAGCCCCGTGGCCGCCGCGCCCTCCTGTCCCCATAGTCCTCTGGCTCTGGCGGGGCCGCACGTCCTCACCCGAAGGCTTGAAGACCAGGGAAAGGCAGACCGCTGCACCGCGACCACTTCTCACACAGGACAAGGTTAACCTTCTCATGTGGAACCCAGCAGTTATAAGCTGCGTGACAGGCTCCGCCCCCAGACCCCGCTCCAGTCCTCTCGGATTGCCCAAGGGATACTAGATCCACCTCGTCGCCCCTCCCATCTCTTTAGATGTGCTGACCTGAGTCCACTGTCTCCCCTCTACTCAGGACCTCACCCTTGCAACTGGGTGTTGATAGCGTCATACCAGATCTGCCTATCCAGACCCCATCCAAGCCCACTGATTCCCCCAGGGACTGGTGGCTGGTCTACTTCCCCTGCTTCTCCCACTACTTTCGTCCTGAAGGTCCACTTGCCTTCTTCCCAAGTATGCTCACTCCTCCACGATAATAGGGGCCTCTACAATAAGCAGACACGTTTTACCCAGTTAGCTTTGAACGTCTGAAACTCGGAGATCCAAGCTGAAGGAGCCGTAATCAGGTACTCCTGGCTTTTTATAGCCAACGGAGCCTACGTAAGCTGTGACAACCAAACAGTGATTTGGAAGTGATGCTCAGTGTTCTCTGTTCTAATCCTCTGCCAGGTCATGGAGGAGGGCTGTTCATGGAGAGGGTGGCCGGTTCTGGGTCATTCAACCCCACAGCTGGGCATTTCTGTGACATTGGTGCGCTCCTATGTAAAAGTCCTATTTTCAAATTTTCAGCCACTGACCATGGTAGCAGTCAGTTTAGGGTAATCAGAGAAACTACTGAGGCTATTCATCCTTTTTTTTTTTTAACTTTTATTGGAGTAGAGTTGCTTTAGAATATTGTGTTAGTTTCTACTGTACAGCAAAGTGAATCAGCTATTTGTATAGCTATACGTATACATATATCTCTTCTTTTTTGGATTTCCTTCCCATTTAGGTCACAACAGAGCATTGAGTAGAGTTCTCTGTGCTATACAATAGTTTCACATTAGTTACCTATTTTATATGTAGCATCAATAGTGTATATATGTCGGGCTTCCCTGGTGGCACAGTGGTTAAGAATCCGCCTGCCAATGCAGGGGCCATGGGTTCCAGCCCTGGTCTGGGAAGATTCCACATGCCACGGTTCAGCTAAGCCCATGCACTGCAACTACTGAGACTGCACTCTAGAGCCCTCAAGCCACAACCACTGAAGCCCGTGCGCCTAGAGCCAGTGCTCCACAACAAGAGAGGTCACTGCAATGAGAGGCTGTGCACCGCAATGAAGAGAAGGCCCCACTCGCCACAACTAGAGGAAAGCCCATGTGCAGCAACGAAGACCCAACACAGCCAAAAATAAATAAATACTTAAATAAATTTATTTTAAAAATAGTGTATATATGTCAATCCCAATCTCCCAATTCAACCCACCACCCCCTTTCCTCCTTGGTATCCATACGTTTGTTCTCTATGTCTGTGTCTCTATTTCTGCTTTCTAAATAAAATCATCTATACCAATTTTTTCACACTCCACATATATGCATTAATATACGATATTTGTTTTTCTCTTTCTGACTTACTTCACTCTGTACAACAATCTCCAGGTCCATCCACGTCTCTACAAATGACCCAATTTCACTCCTTTTTATGGCTGAGTAATATTCCATTGTATATATGTATCACATCTTCTTTATCCATTCCTCTGTTGATGGACATTTAGGTTGCTTCCATGTCCTGGCTATTGTAAATAGTGCTGCAATGAACATTGGGGTGCACGTACCTTTTTGAATTATGGTTTTCTCTGGGTATATGCCTAGTAGTGGGATTGCTGGGTCATATGGTAGTTCTATTTTTAGATTTTTAAGGAAACTCCATAGTGTTCTCCATAGTGGCTGTATCAATTTACATTCCCACCAACAATGCATGAGGGTTCCCTTTTCTTCATGCCCTCTCCAGCATTTACTGTTTGTAGATTTTTTGATGATGGCCATTCTGACTGGTGTGAGGTGATACCTCATTGTAGTTTTCATTTGCATTTCTCTAATAATTAGTGATGTTGAGCATCTTATCATGTGTTTGTTGGCCAATGGTATGTCTTCTTTGGAGAAATGTCTATTTAGGTCTTCTGCCCATTTTTCGATTGGGTTGTTTCTTTTTTTGATATTGAGCAGCTTGTGTTGTTTGTATATTTGGAGATTAATCCTTTGTCAGTTGCTTCGTTTGCAAATATTTTCTCCCAAAATGAGGATTGTCTTTTCATCTTGTTTATGGTTTCCTTTCCTGTGCAAAAGCTTTTAAGTTTAATTAGGTCTCATTTGTTTATTTTTGTTTTTATTCTCATTGCTCCAGGAGGTGGGTCAAAAAAGATCTTGCTGTAATTTATGTCAAAGTGTGTTCTGCCTATGTTTTCCTCTAAGAGTTTCATAGTGTCTGGCCTTACATTTAGGTCTTTATTCCATTTTGAGTTATTTTTGTGTATGGTGTTAGATGGTGTTCTAATCTCATTCATTTACATGTAGCTGTACAGTTTTTCCAGCACCACTTACTGAAGTGACTGTCTTCTCCACTGTATATCCTTGCCTCCTTTGGCATAGATTAGTTGACCATATGTGCATGGGTTTATCTCTGGGCTTTCTATCCTGTTCCATTAATCTATATTTCTGTTTTTGTGCCAGTACCATACTGTCTTGATTACTATAGCTTTGTAGTGTAGTTTGAAGACAGGGAGCCTGATACCTGCAGCTCCGTTTTTCATTCTCAAGATTGCTTTGGCTATTCGGGGTCTTTTGTGTCTCCATACAAATTTTAAGATTTTTTATTCTAGTCCTGTAAAAAATGCCTTTGGTAGTTTGATAGGGATTGCATTGAATCTGTAGAGTGCTTTGGGTATTATAGTCATTTTCACAATATTGATTCTTCCAATCCAAGACCATGGTATATCTTTCCATCTGTTTGTGTCATTTTTGACTTCTTTCATCAGTATCTTGTAGTTTTCTTCAAAAAGGTCTTTTGCCTCCTTAGGTAGGTTTATTCCTAGATATTTTATTCTTTTTTTGCAATGTTAAATGGGATTGTTTCCTTAATTTCTCTTTCTGATTTTTGTTGTTAGTGTATAGGAATGCAAGAGATATCTGTGTATTAATTTTGTATCCTGTGATATAACTAAATTCATTGATTAGCACTAATAGTTTCCTGGTGGCATGTTTAGGATTTTCGATGTATAGTATCATGTCATCTGCAAACAGTGACTGTTTTCCTTCTTCTTTGCCAATTTGGATTACTTTTGTTTTTTTTCTTCTCTGATTGCTGTGGCTAGGACTTCCAGGACTATGTTGAATAATAGCAGTGGGAGTGGGCACCCTTGTCTTATTCCTGATTTTAGAGGAAATGCTTTCAGTTTTTCACCATTGAGAATAAAGTTTGCTGTGGGTTTGCTATATATGACCTTTATTATGTTGGTGTAGGGTCCCTCTGTGCCCACTTTCTGGAGAGTTTTTATCATAAATGCATGTTGAATTTTGTTGAAAACTTTTTCTGCATTTATATAGATGATCATATGGTTTTTATTCTTCATTTGTTAATGTGGTATATCACATTGATTGATTTGCATATATTGAAGAATCCTTGTATCCCTGGGATAAATCCCACTTGATTATGGTGTATGATCCTTTTAATGTGTTGTTGGATTCTGTTTGCTAGTATTTTGTTGAGGATTTTTGCATCTGTGTTCATCAGTGATATTGACCTGTTTTCTTTTTTTGTGATATCTTTTTCTGGTTTAGTATCAGAGTGATGGTGGCCTCATAGAATGAGTTTGGGAGTGTTCCTCCCTCTGCAAATTTTTGGAAAAATTTGAGAAGAATAGGTGTTAGCTCTTTTCTAAATGTTTGACAGAATTCACCTCTGAAGCCATCTGGTCTTGGAATTTTGTTAGTTGGAAGATGTTTAATCACAGTTTAAATTTCAGTACTTGTGATTGGTCTGTTCATATTTTCTATTTCTTCCTGGTTCATTCTTGTGAGATTGTACCTTTCTAAGAATTTGTCCATTTCTTCCAAGTTGCCCATTTTATTGGCATATAGTTGCTTGTAGTAGTCTCTTACGATCCTTTGTATTCCTGTGTTGTCTCTTGTAACTTCTCCTTTTTCATTTCTAATTTTATTTATTTGAGTACAGTCCCTTTTTTTCTTGATAAGTCTGACTAAAGGTTCAACAATTTTGTTTATCTTCTCAAAGAACCAGCTTTTAGTTTTACTGATCTTTGCTATTGTTTTATTTGTTTCTATTTCATTTATTTCTGCTCTGATCTTTATGATTTCTTTGCTTCTACTAACTTTAGGTTTTGTTTGCTCTTCTTTCTCTAGTTGCTTTAGGTATAATGTTAGGTTGTTTATTTGAGATTTTTTCTAGTTTCTTGAGGTAGGATTATATTAGTATAAACTTCCCTCTTAGAACTGCTTTTGCTGCATTCCATAGGTTTTGGGTCTTGTGTTTTCATTGTCATTTGTTTCTAGGTAATTTTTGATTTCCTCTTTGATTTCTTCAGTGATCTCTTGGTTATTTAGTAGCATATTGTTTGGCCGCCATGTGTTTGTGTTTTTACAGTTTTTCTTCCTGTAATTGATTTCTAATCTCATAGAACTGTGGTCAGAAAAGATGCTTAATATGATTTCAATTTTCTTAAATTTACTGAGGCTTGATTTGTGACCCAAGATGTGATCTGTCCTGGAGAATGTTCCATGTGCACTTGAGAAGAAAGCGTATTCTGCTGCTTTTGGATGGAATGTCCTGTAAATATCAATTAAGTCTATCTGGTCTAATGTTTCATTTAAGGCTTGTATTTTCTTATTAAATTTCTGTCTGGATGATCTATCCCTAGTTGTAAGTGGAGTGTTAACATCCCCCCAATTACTGTGTTACTGTCAATTTCCCCTTTTATGGCTGTTAGCATTTGGCTGGTGCATTGAGGTTCTCCTATGTTGGGTGCATATATATTTACAATTGTTATATCTTCTTCTTGGATTGATCCCTTGATCCTTATGTAGTGTCCTTCCTTGTCTCTTGTAACAGTCATTATTCTAAAGTCTATTTTGTCTAATATGAGTATTGGTACTCCAGCTTCCTTTTGATTTCCATTTGTATGGAATATGTTTTTCCATCCCCTCACTTTCAGTCTGTATGTGTGCCTAGATCTGAAGTCGGTCTCTTGTAGAAAACGTATATATATATGCCTTGTTTTCATATCCATTTAGCCATTCTGTGTCTTTTGGTTGGAGCATTTAATCCATTTACATTTAAGGTAATTATCGATATGTATGTTCCTATTTCCATTTTCTTAATTGTTTTAGGTTTGTTTTTGTAGGTCTTTTTCTTCTCTTGTGCTTCCTGCCTAGAGAAGTTCTTTTAGCATTTGTTGCAAAGCTGGTCTGGGGGTGCTGAATTCTCTTTGTTTTTTTGTGTCGGTAAAGCTTTTGATTTCTCTGTCAAATCTGAATGAGATCCTTGATGGGTAGAGTAATCTTGGTTGTAGTTTTTTTTCTCTTTCATCACTTTAAATATATCCTGCTACTCCCTTCTGCCTTGCAGAGTCTCTGCTGAAAGATCAGCTGATAACCTTATGGGGATTCCCTTGTATACTCTTTGTTGTTTTTCCCTTGCTTCTTTTAACGAGTTTCTTTGTATTTAATTTTTGTTAGTTTGATTAGTATGTGTCTTGGTGTGTTTCTCCTTGGGTTTGTCCTGTATGGGACTTTCTGTGCTTCCTGGACTTTATTGACTATTCCTTTACCATATTAGGGAAGTTTTTTATTATAATTTCTTCAGATATTTTCTCAGACCCTTTCTCTTTCTCTTCTTCTTCTGGAACCCCTATAATTCTAATGTTGGTGCATTAATGTTGTCCCAGAGGTCTCTGAGACTGTGCTAATTTCTTTCCATTTTTTTTTAATCTGCTCTGCCACAGTTATTTCCACCATTCTATCTTCCAGCTCACTTATCTGTTCTTCTGCCTCAGTTATTCTGCTATTTATTCCTTCTAGTGTATTTTTAATTTCAGTTATTGTGTTGTTCATCACTGTTCTTTCTTTAGTTCTTCTAGGTCCTTGTTAAACGTTTCTTGTATTCTCTCCATTCTATTTCCAAAATTTTGGATCATCTTTACTATCATTACTCTGAATTCTTTTTCAGGTAGATTGCCTATCTCCTCTTCATTTATTTGTTCTTGCAGGTTTTTACCTTGCTACTTTCTGCAGCATATTTCTATGTCTTCTCATTTTGTCTGATTTACTGTGTTGTGGTCTCCTCTCTGCAGGCTGCAAGGTCATAGTTCCTCTTACTTCTGATGTGTGCCCCCAGTGGGCAAGGTTGGTCCAGTGGCTTGTGTAGGCTTTCTGGTGGGAGGGACTGGTGCCTGCATTCTGATGGGTGGTGCTGGATCTTGTCCTTCTGATGGGAAGGACCATGGCAGGTGGTGTGTTTTGGGGTGTCTGTGGGCTTAGTATGACTTTAGGCCACCTGTCTGCTAATGGCTGGGTTTGGGTTCCTGTCTTGCTTGTTTATTGGTGTGGGGCATTCAGCACTGGAGCCTGCAGGCTGTTGGGTGGAGCCAGGTGTTAGAGTTGAGATGGAAACCTCCAGGAGAGCTCTAACCATTTAATATTCCCTGGGGCCTGGAATTCTCTGGCGTTCCAGCCTCCTGGACTTGGTGCTCCTACCCGAGAGTCTCAGGCCCACCCCCTGACCTGGGAACCAAGACCCTGCAAGCCACATGGCTCAGCAAAAAAAAAGGGGAAGAAAAGAAATGTTGGGAAGAAAACAAATGAAAACAAACAGACAAACAAAACCCAAGACAAATAGCAAAGACAAAAACAAGCAAACAGCAACAACAACAATTAAAAGCAAACAAACAAATAAATGAACAGAAAAACAAAACCCCAGACAAATGGTAAAAGCAAAACCAACCAAACAAAACACACACACACACACACAAAGAAACAAAAAAAAATAGAGAAAACAAAAAACAAGAGACCAACCAGACAAACAAAAGAACCCCCAAACAAAATCAAACAATTAAAAACAAAACTAACAAAAGGGACCCAGCTCTGAGCGCAGCTCAGGGGAGTTGTGTCTCCTCAGGCAGCGCCGGGTTGTGGCTGCTGACGGGCGCTCGGTCTCCTCAGGACTCGCTGGGGTCGGCTGCAGGACAACGTGGGGCTGCGTCCACGCTGACGGGAGCTGGGTTTCCTGAGGACGCGGGTGACGCCGGAGAAAAGGAGTTGCCGGGCTGCCACCTGCTAAAGAAAAGGATGTGTCACCCATACCTTCTGCTGGAATTTCTCCCCAGGCAGAGCCGTGTGGATGAAAAGCTCTTGGTGCTCCAGCCAGGAGGCAGGGCTCTGCCTCTGAGGTAGGAAAGCCAACTTCAGGACACTGGTCAACAAGAGACCTCCCAGCTCCACATAATATCAAACGGTGAAAATCTCCCAGAGACCTCCATCTTAACACCAGCACCCAGCTTCACTCAACGACCAGCAAGCCACAGTGCTGGAAAACCTATGCCAAACAACTAGCAAAACAGGAACACAACCCCACCCATTAGCAGAGAGGCTGCCTAAAATCATAATAAGGCCACAGACACCCCAAAACACACCACCAGACGTGAACCTGCCCACTAGAGAGACAAGATCCAGCCTCATCCACCACAACACAGGCACTAGTCCCCTCCACCAGGAAGCCTACACAACCCACTGAACCAACCTTAGCCACTGGAGACAGACATCAAAAACAGGAGGAACTACGAACCTGCAGCCTGCAAAAAGGAGACCCCAAACACAGTAAGATAAGCAAAATGGGAAGACAGAAAAACACACAGCAGATAAAGGAGCAAGATAAAAATGCACCAGACCTAACAAATGAAGAGGAAATAGGCAGTCTACCTGAAAAAGAATTCAGAATAATGATAGTAAGGTTGATCCGAAATCTTGGAGATAGAATGGACAATAGAATGGACAAAATGCAAGAATCAGTTAACAAGGACGTAGAAGAACTAAAGATGAAACAAGCAACGATGAACAACACAATAAATGAAATGAAAAATACTCTAGATGGGACCAATAGCAGAATAACTGAGGCAGAAGAACGGATAAGTGACCTGGAAGATAAAATAGTGGAAATAACTACTGCAGAGCAGAATAAAGAAAAAAGAATGAAAAGAACTGAGGACAGTCTCAGAGACCTCTGGGACAACATTAAACGCACCAACATTCGAATTATAGGGGTTCCAGAAGAAGAAGAGAAAAAGAAAGCGACTGAGAAAATATTTGAAGAGATTATAGTTGAAAACTTCCCTAATATGGGAAAGGAAATAGTTAATCAAGTCCAGGAAGCACAGAGAGTCCCATACAGGATAAATACAAGGAGAAATACGCCAAGACACATATTAATCAAACTGTCAAAAATTAAATACAAAGAAAGCATATTAAAAGCAGCAAGGGAAAAACAACAAATAACACATAAGGGAATCGGCATAAGGTTAACAGCTGATCTCTCAGCAGAAACCCTACAAGCCAGAAGGGAGTGGCAGGACATACTGAAAGTGATGAAGCAGAAAAACCTGCAGCCAAGACTACTCTACCCAGCAAGGATCTCATTCAGATTTGATGGAGAAATTAAAACCTTTACAGACAAGCAAAAGCTGAGAGAGTTCAGCACCACCAAACCAGCTTTACAACAAATGCTAAAGGAACTTCTCTAGGCAAGAAACACAAGAGAAGGAAAAGACCTATAATAACGAACCCAAAACAATTAAGAAAATGGGAATAGGAACATACATATCGATAATTACCTTAAATGTAAATGGACTAAATGCTCCCACCAAAAGACACAGATTAGCTGAATGGATACAAAAACAAGACCCTTATATATGCTGTCTACAAGAGACCCACTTCAGACCCAGAGACACATACAGACTGAAAGTAAGGGGATGGAAAAAGATATTCCATGCAAATGGAAACCAAAAGAAAGCTGGAGTAGCAATTCTCATATCAGACAAAATAGACTTTAAAATAAGGACTATTAAAAGAGACAAAGAAGGACACTACATAATGATCAAGGGATCGATCCAAGAAGAAGATAAAACAATTGTACATATTTATGCACCCAACATAGGAGCACCTCAATACATAAGGCAAATACTAACAGCCATAAAAGGGGAAATCGACAGTAACACATTCATAGTAGGGGACTTAAACACCCCACTTTCACCCATGGACAGATCATCCAAAATGAAAATAAATAAGGAAACACAAGCTTTAAATGATACATTAAACAAGATGGACTTAATTGATATTTATAGGACACTCCATCCAAAAACAACAGAATACACATTTTTCTCAAGTGCTCATGGAACATTATCCAGGATAGATCATATCTTAGGTCACAAATCGAGCCTTGGTAAATTTAAGAAAATTGAAATTGTATGAAGTATCTTTTCTCACCACAACGCCATGAGACTAGATATCAACTACAGGAAAAGATCTGTAAAAAATACAAACACATGGAGGCTAAACAATACACTACTTAATAATGAAGTGATCACTGAAGAAATCAAAGAGGAAATCAAAAAATACCTAGAAACAAATGACAATGGAGACACAACGACCCAAAACCTGTGGGATGCAGCAAAAGCAGTTCTAAGGGGGAAGTTTATAGCAATACAAGCCCACCTTAAGAAGCAGGAAACATCTCGAATAAACAACCTAACCTTGCACCTCAAGCAATTAGAGAAAGAAGAACAAAAAAACCCCAAAGCTAGCAGAAGGAAAGAAATCATAAAAATCAGATCAGAAATAAATGAAAAAGAAATGAAGGAAACAATAGCAAAGATCAATAAAACTAAAAGCTGGTTCTTTGAGAAGATAAACAAAATAGATAAACCACTAGCCAGACTCATCAAGAAAAAAAGGGAGAAGACTCAAGTCAATAGAATTAGAAATGAAAAAGGAGAGGTAACAACTGACACTGCAGAGATAAAAGAGATCATGAGAGATTACTACAAGCAACTCTATGCCAATAAAATGGACAGTCTGGAAGAAATGGACAAATTCTTAGAAATGCACAACCTGCCAAGACTGAATCAGGAAGAAATAGAAAATATGAACAGACCAATCACAAGCACTGAAATTGAAACTGTGATTAAAAATCTTCCAACAAAGAAAAGCCCAGAACCAGATGGCTTCACAGGCGAATTCTATCAAATATTTAGAGAAGAGCTAACACCTATCCTTCTCAAACTCTTCCAAAATATAGCAGAGGGAGGAACACTCCCAAACTCCTTCTACGAGGCCACCATCACCTTGATACCAAAACCAGACAAGGATGTCACAAAGAAAGAAAACTACAGGCCAATATCACTGATGAACATAGATGCAAAAATCCTCAACAAAATACTAGCAAACAGAATCCAACAGCACATTCAAAGGATCATACACCATGATCAAGTGGGGTTTATTCCAGGAATGCAAGGATTCTTCAATATACGCAAATCTATCAATGTGATAAACCATATTAACAAATTGAAGGAGAAAAACCATATGATCATCTCAATAGATGCAGAGAAAGCTTTTGACAAAATTCAACACCGATTTATGATAAAAACCCTGCAGAAAGTAGGCATAGAGGGAACTTTAATCAACATAATAAAGGCCATATATGACAAGCCCACAGCCAACATCATCCTCAATGGTGAAAAACTGAAAGCATTTCCACTAAGATCAGGAACAAGACAAGGTTGCCCACTCTCACCACTCTTATTCAACATAGTTTTGGAAGTTTTAGCCACAGCAATCAGAGAAGAAAAGGAATCCAAATTGGAAAAGAAGAAGTAAAGCTGTCACTGTTGGTAGATGACATGATACTATACATAGAGAATCCTAAAGATGCTACCAGAAAACTACTAGAGCTAATCAATGAATTTGGTAAAGTGGCAGGATACAAAATTAATGCACAGAAATCTCTTGCATTCTTATACACTAATGATGAAAAATCTGAAAGTGAAATCAAGAAAACACTCACATTTACCATTGCAACAAAAAGAATAAAATATCTAGGAATAAACCTACCTAAGGAGACAAAAGACCTGTATGCATAAAATTATAAGACACTGATGAAAGAAATTAAAGATGATACAAATAGATGGAGAGATATACCATGTTCTTGGATTGGAAGAATCAACATTGTGAAAATGACTCTACTACCCAAAGCAATCTATAGATTCAATGCAATCCCTATCAAACTACCACTGGCATTTTTCACAGAACTAGAACAAAAAATTTTGCAATTTGTATGGAAACACAAAAGACCCCGAATAGCCAAAGCAATCTTGAGAATGAAAGAAGGAACTGGAGGAATCAGGCTCCCTGACTTCAGACTATACTACAAAGCTACAGTTATCAAGGCGGTATGGTACTGGCACAAAAACAGAAAGATAGATCAATGGAACAGGATAGAAAGCCCAGAGATAAACCCATGCACATATGGACACCTTATCTTTGATAAAGGTGGCAGTAATGTACAGTGGAGAAAGGACAGCCTCTTCAATAATTGGTGCTGGGAAAACTGGACAGGTACATGTAAAAGTATGAGATTAGAACACTCTCTAACACCATACACAAAAATAAGCTCAAAATGGATTAAAGACCTAAATGTAAGGCCAGAAACTCTCAAACTCTTAGAGGAAAACATAGGCAGAACACTCTATGACACAAATCACAGCAAGATCCTTTCTGACCCACCTCCTAGAGTAATGGAAATAAAAACAAAAATAAACAAATGGGACCTAATGAAACTTCAAAGCTTTTGCACAGCAAAGGAAACCATAAACAAGACCAAAAGACAACCCTCAGAATGGGAGAAAATATTTGTAAATGAAGCAACCAACAAAGGATTAATCTCCAAAATTTACAAGCAGCTCATGCAGCTCAATAACAAGAAAACAAACAACCCAATCCAAAAATGGGCAGAAGATCTAAATAGACATTTCTCCAAAGAAGATATACAGACTGCCAACAAACACATGAAAGAATGCTCAACATCATTCATCATTAGAGAAATGTAAATCAAAACTACAATGAGATATCATCTCACACCGGTCAGAATGGCCATCATCAAAAAATCTAGAAACAATAAATGCTGGAGAGGGTGTGGAGAAAAGGGAACACTCTTGCACTGCTGGTGGGAATGTGAATTGGTTCAGCCACTATGGAGAACAGTATGGAGGTTCCTTAAAAAACTACAAATAGAACTACCATATGACCCAGCAATCCCACTACTGGGCATATACCCTGAGAAAACCAAAATCCAAAAAGAGTCATGTACCAAAATGTTCATTGCAGCTCTATTTACAATAGCCCGGAGATGGAAACAACCTAAGTGCCCATCATCGGATGAATGGATAAAGAAGATGTGGCACATATATACAATGGAATATTACTCAGCCATAAAAAGAAACGAAATTGAGCTATTTGTAATGAGGTGGATAGACCTAGAGTCTGTCATACAGAGTGAAGTAAGTCAGAAAGAAAAAGACAAATACCGTATGCTAACACATATATATGGAATTTAAGAAAAAAAATGTCATGAAGAACCTAGGGGTAAAGCAGGAATAAAGACGCAGACCTCCTAGAGAACGGACTTGAGGTTATGGGGAGGGGGAAGGGTGAGCTGTGACAGGGTGAGAGAGAGTCATGGGCATATACACACTAACAAACGTAGTAAGGTAGATAGCTAGTGGGAAGCAACCGCATGGCACAGGGATAGTGGCTCGTGCTTTGTGACAGCCTGGAGGGGTGGGATAGGGAGGGTGGGAGGGAGGGAGACGCAAGAGGGAAGACATATGGGAACATATGTTTATGTATGACTGATTCACTTTGTTTTAAAGCAGAAACTAACACACCATTGTAAAGCAATTATACCCCAATAAAGATGTTAAAAAAAATTAAAAAAAACTAACAAAAAACAAAACAAAAGCAGAATCCAAACTGAAGGAAAAAGCAAAGAAGACAAAACAAACACACAAAAATGATAAAAATGATAAGAACAAATAGAACAAAAGAAAAAAATGATTAAAAAAAACAGAGCAAAGAAAAGCAAAAGAAAATAAAGGAAAAAAACAGGACAACAAGAAAGTAATGTAGAAATAGAAATATGAAAAATAAAAAATGTATAAAAATTTAAAAAAACAAATAATAAAAAAACAACAGAACAAAACATAAAAAAATAGTAATACTTATATTTTCCTGGAGTCTCAGCTGTCAGTGTTCTTGCCCCCACCCATGAGTCACAGCCAACCTCCACCTCCCCAGAAGGCCCTCCAGAGCTCTAGGTAGGTCTCTGGTTCTTCTGTGGGCACTGTGGGGGCAGCTCAGACTCTGACCTGGCCCAACTCCTGCATGTACTAGTCCTCAAAGTCCAGAGCTGCTAGAGCTCAACTGGTTTCCTTTGTGGGAACACTCATTGCCCATCCAGATATTCCATAGGTGCAGGGTTTACCAAGCTGATCACAGGGATTTAATCTGTGGCTTGTGCAACTGTACAGGCAGCTCTTTTTCCTCTTTCTTAGTTACCTCACCCCTTGGTCTCATCTGTGGATTTAGCCCCACCTCTGTGTATGGGACACCCAAAGGAGTCTGCTCCTGAAGCTGCCCTGGAGCACTTGGGTCTGCCCTGGTGAGGTCAGGGTGTGGAGGTGGCATGACTGTCTGGGTCACGGGGACCCCAGTGGCAACATGTGTGTGGGAAAGCTGGTGGCCACAGGCACAAGAGATCTGGCCCTAGTGGCAGCCTTTCCTAGTGCCTGGTGGCTAACACAAGAAGGTCAACCTTGGTGGGGGCTTTTCTTAGTACCTGGCAGGGCAGAGATCCCCCACGTGGACAGAAAGACTGCAATGATAGCTCCACTCCCTGCATGTCATTCAACAGTGGCACCTTGCTTCTATGGCAGTCTGGGTTTCCTCCACAAGCATTCCCAGTTGTGGATTTCCTCCCTCTCGTCCCCTCAGGCTGTCTCCTTGCAGCCAACAGCAGTCCTCTCCCTGGGTTTTCTCTCCAATCCCAAGGTTCCAGCTCTCAGCCCCCATGTGCAGTGGTGGAGACACATCCCAATTTGGGGTGCACAGGGCTATGGCACAGACCATCTGTGTAGGTGTCACTCTGTCCAGTCTGCCACAGACTGGCCATTTCACCCCCCTCTGACAGCCTCAGATGCTCCCCTTCTGTCCCAACTGATTTCCCCGTTGGTGAGGGGGCTTCCCCAGATGCGGGAACCTCTCCTCTGCTTCAGCACCCACCCGGAGTGCAGATCCTGTCCCACTTCCTCTCCTCTTCTTTCTCCCTTCTTTCTTTTGTCCTACCCAGTTGTGCATGGATCTTTCTTGTCCTTTCCAGTGTCCAAGGTCTTCTGCTAGTGTTCAGCTGGTGTTCTGTGAGAACTTTTCCATCTGTAGATGTATTCTTGATGCATTTGTGGACAGAGATGAATTCCATGTCCTCCTGCTCCTCCACCATCTTGGTAGCTCCCTCCGAGGGTATTCATCTTGATTATCTCCAATCCTAATCACTTTGCTTGACCCACAGTAGATGCTTAGATTAATACCTCTCTGTAGATTGAAGTAATAAATCCAGGATAGAGCAGAATTTTTGGACAGCAGCACCACTCAGTGTCTATGTTGGGACACAAAAAGGAGAATCCAGTAGTTACTTGAAAGAACTAAATATTCAAGGTCATTTTCTGGATATTCACCCAGAACCTTAGAGCATGAAGGTAAAATGGAGATAGGGCTATGTCTTTAGCTTGCACCCCATATTTTCCATAAGGTTCATGTATGGTGGTAGAGATCTATATAGACTAGCAATCGCTCTCTTCACGAGCATTTCTCAGGCCTTCTCCAGCTCTCTCCATTTTCTTTTCTATGCTCCTGTAGCACGATGTGCTAACTTGAGAGTTTTGTATGTTTGTTGGAGGAACTGTTAATACAGAAAGTACACTCATTCAACAAATAACATTCATTGAGCACCTACAATGTCCCAGGCATTAAATATAACAAACACCGGTGTTTCCACCACTCAGATTTGGATGCTGTTATAACATTACAGAAAAATTAAGGTTTCCTTGACCTTCATCCCATTTCCATTCTCCTCCCACTTCCCTAGGGGTACTCCTACCCTGAATGTGATATATAGTTTCTAGCCCATTTTTCTTTCACTACAGATTTATGTGATCTATTTCCAGGAGCAACATGCAACATCCTGTGGACCAGTGCTCCAGGTGTAAGACTGAATTTCCACATCTCTTGGGGTTGACAGGAAGCCTCAGACACTCACCTCCCCACCCTAGCCAAAACTTCAAAGTCTATCTTGAATCTATCTGCCTCAAATCCATCAGACCTCATCTCATCATAATGTCCACCCCATTTGTGCCAGTCACCACAAGATCCTCCAAATCCCCACAATACCCTTTAACTGCCACATTCTAACTTCCACAAGGCTGTCACCACATTCTCTCTTCAGTTCACTTCTCACACCCCTTCCCTACTCCTAAAACGCAATGCAACCTTAATAATTCCTCCATATCCTCACCCTCTTCTCTTAATGTGCCCTTCATTTTCTTGCCCTAACAGAAACCAGGCTCTTCCCAGAGGACTCTGTGTCCCTGGAAGCCCACTCAAGAGAAGTAGATGATTTTTCTCTCCCATCACCATTGTACCACAGAGCCTGAAGCTCTGGTAAATGTCTTCCTTGCTTCTCACTGCTGCCTTTAGAGCATTCCTCTCCCACATCCCTGAAAACCTCCAGCTTTTGACAGCTTATGTCACCAACTAGCCTTCATTGTCATCATCTACCAAACTCCTTTTGAGTTTTCTTCTGCCAGGAATGGGGGAGGGGGAGAAGGAACACAATCTAAGAAATGATACATGTGCTCTTCTAAGCATTGCTGTCTCATTTCTTGGAAGAAACGGGTACGTGTGAGCAGATTTGCTTGGCACCATCCTCTGCTGTTCACAAGGATATGGAATGTGCAAGGGAAACGTGGGGCTGATATCAGTATGGCCCGGGCCAGGCTGCATCACCCAATCTTACTGTTGTGCTGTGTTCTCACATCCTGCCACTTTCTCCTTGCAATTTTAATGAAAAAAGCTTTTGATCATGAAGGTATTGTTATAAACAAATGTGATGACAGTTACTCTTAGGAGCCATGGATTGAAGTCAGGGGGGTCAGCTCTGGACTAAACCACCCTCCTCCAACTTGCACAATGTATTGTTACTCAGGGATATATTCATTACTGTTTAAGTGTTCAATGTTAAAGGTTGTGTTTAATTTCTAAAGATTAAAAAAAACAAACAAAAGAATTGGTGCTAAACTTTCACCTCTGAGCATGTTCAGTGAAACTGGTCATGCAAGCATTAACAGTGCCATGCTCTTCAAGCCTGTTTTTTTTTTTCTTATACAAGTGTTGCCCTATTTGTATTCCTCAGTGTACAGTATTTTTTTTATTCCATTGAGGGTAGGGTAGTATACCTGCCATTTAACAAAATGAAGAAAAAAATTGAAAAAAAAGCAGGAAATAAACTAGTGCACAAGAGTCGGGCTAGTTAAGCCCAGCACCACACTGAAGTGGACTCAGTGGTTTTTGGAGTGAAGAAAATGTACTCCCTGCATATTCTCTCATGCTCCCATATAAGTCCAGCAACGAAGATACTCGAGTTCCCCTTGCCTTGTCATGGGGACTCAGGAGTTGACCAAGGAAAACTATTTGGCCCCATGAAGAATGGCACTGTCAGTGCCTATCCTGAATGGAGCCTAGTCAGGAAGCAGTCTGAAAGTATACAGTTGTGGTCACCTCATGAAGATGTGTGGCAGGTGGCTCTCCGGAAAAATGCTAAGTCTGGATCATCCACGTGGCAGCTTTGCATGGGGAGATGGTGGCTCTGAACTGGAACTGAGCTGCCTTCCATGCACTTGTGGCCAGTACATGTGGTGTGAATGGTACATTTAAAGGGAAGGAAATGTTTTCTGCTTTCCTTCTTCCTTGGGACGCTCAAGCTGAACAGTAGGTAACCACTGTTTTAAAGGAACAAGCTCCACTTGGCTGGATGGATCAGAGTTCATTTCATCCCTAGCCTTGTGTGCCTTTTGGTCTGGAAAGGTGGCTTTTCTCATAATATCCACAGCTAGGACATTCTTTATAATTATGAATTGTTTTACACTAACTAAAAGAGAATGTCTTCGATCATTAGAGTTTGTCAGTGTTAGATTGTTTCCCCTGTGACATTCTTAAACTTTTTCACTTCAAAATATTAAAGCAACTCATGTTAGAGATCTTTTCAACATGAAAGGGTTTATAGTTGAGACATTACATATATTTTATTGTTTATAAAAAACAATAAAAGTTTTATTGTTATACAAAAGTCCTGGGCATTAATTTTAATATTCACACAAGATTTTTTCCATTATATGTTAACACCTACAATTTCACTAATTGTTGAGTTTATTTTCTATTGAGACCCTGGAGCCTAGGGGGCTATGAGTTTTTACTTATTTTCACTCTTATTTCCCTGAAGCAAGAGACTTTGTATGGCCTTCAGTGCAAAGACTTCAGAACAATTCTTTGTGTTACACATGGCTCCCTCTTGTCTATATAACTTCTGAGTGTAAATCATTGAACTCGTTAATGAAGTATGGTAAAGAATAAATCATAGGGCTTCCCTGGTGGCGCAGTGGTTGAGAGTCCACCTGTCAATGCACGGGACATGGGTTCGTGCCCCGGTCCAGGAAGATCCCACATGCTGCGGAGCGGCTGGGCCCGTGAGCCATGGCCGCTGAGCCTGCACGTCCGGAGCCTGTGCTCCACAACGGGAGAGGCCACAACAGTGAGAGGCCCGCATACCACCAAAAAAAAAGAATAAATCATAATGGGTAAAAAAAAAAAAAGGTGACTCAAGGAGGCAGGCAGAAACTCTCTGGTAGATGGAAGTCTATGGGACCTGGAGTCAGAGGACTCTTAACGGGGAGTATGATTTCCAAACAGAGTGGTGGATTCGATTCATTGTAAGCCATTTCCTTTGAAGTTGGCTTCCTATAACTAATGAAGGTTTAGGGAACTGAACATCCACTTATCTTCATTGCTGTCAGTGCTCCTGGTTCTTCTCTGCTCCTGTGGACAAGTGACGGATGTGTGAGCACTTTCCTTCTTACCAACATTTGTGTCATTTCAGTGTATAAAGGGGCTATGTATCAAACCCTGGAAGCAAATGGTCCTAAAGCCGGACAAGCTCACACCCCTGGAGTGTCCAATCAGTTATCTCTGAGCCCTGTCTGCTCACCTAGGAGCTCCTACTCTTTACTCAGTCATGTTGGACTCCCCAACCCCTCCCTCCCACTCAGCCCCCATAAGTCCTACCCAATGTGCCAGGCCTAGCTCCTCTTTAAGGAGTCTCTGACAACTCCAGTGAGGCTTCCTTTCTCTTTATATATTAATGTAGTTTTACAGAGTTCACCATAACTAGACCTAGACTTTGTTCAATGATTATCTTGATGTTTCACAGCTGGTAGGCCACAGGAGTGTTAAGAATGACTGCACAGATGCTTATTCATTCTGGTGACGATGAAGAACTCTCTGAGAGAGAGATTCTGTAGTGCAGTGGTCAAGAGTCCTGACTCTACAATCATGCCTACTGAGTTCAAATCCAAGATGTAGCCCTTACTAAGTCAACAATCCTATTGATGATGAGGATGAAAATGGTGGAAATGAAATCCTGTCCCCTTGATCAAGAGGCATGGGTGTGTGTTATATTCTGTAAGATCACTGTCTTCTTAGATCTGTTATATTCAGGCTATATAAATTCAAATTGTAATTATGATAGGTCACATTCTTTTGAGTGTTTACAAGAGCCTACTATTGTTCAAAACTTTAGATGGATTGTGTCTCATTCAATCCTCACAAAAACAATACTGTAGAGGAGGTACACTTGTTTTCCCCATTTACACAAGTGTAAACTGAGGCCCACAGAGGTTAGGTAATTTGCCCAAAGCACTGAGCACCATTCCTCTCTTCTCAGCTGAAGAAGTTTTAAAATAAAGTGATGCCAGATAGTTTATTTTTTGAAGTCTCAAAGGGCAGTGTACTTTTTTGTTATTGTTGTTTGCTTTATTATTTTTTTCTTCCAAATTTTACACAAAAAGAAATCGAGTTTCTGAGTTAAAGTAAATGACTCAAAGACACCCAACTAGTGATTGGCAGTACTGGAATTCAAACCCAGGCAGTCTGTTAAGAATTTTTTGAGCAGAGATGTATCAATACGTTTTTAGAGAGTGATACAATTAACATCACCAGGCAAAGTTGTTAGACCTTAAAATTGATCAAGGGTTCATTATACAACTTATGATTGTTGTTATCATTCACGTTTTGTTCCGTTAGGTTTTTGTTCCAACGCTGTGTATATTATAAATGCAAGTTTATTACTGTAAAATTTTCAAAAGTGATGCATCGTGAAATTCTGAGTGAATAAGAATTTTTCAGTGAATTTTATGCAGATACTTTCTCTGATTGTCCAAGCGACATATATACTAATGTATCAGAAGATGATAGGTCTTCAGAATATACTTCTGATTCAGACAATGTGAATATTAGATCAACAAAAAGACAAAAAAACCTTAGTGATTGATTCTGATGTGGAAAGTAAAAGTGAAACTCACAGTGTGGAGAATGCTCCTTTGCTTCTACAGAAGAGTGGACTCAAGACAAGATTTCACGTAAATTAGAAGACTTTACAGGTGTGTCAGGTGTAACTATTGAATGTAATAACCTGCAAAGTGTTAGTGAAATAACAGAATTAATTTTTGGTAACAACTTTTTTGAGCTGGGCACTTCTCAAATAAATTCGTATTACCAACAGAATAAAAATCATATAAGAAGTATGATAAGGCTTTAAAATGGACTGATGTAACCAACAGTGACATGAAGAAGTTTCTTGGATTAATAATTTTGATGGGACAAATAAGAAAGTCACAGTGGAAAGAATATTGGTCGACTGATCCCTTACTAGAAACACCTGTCTTTCCAAAGATTATGATGAGAAGATTTGAACAAAAAATGACATTTCTTCACTTTAACGATAACTCAGGAACTCCACTTCCTGCAGACAGAAGTTCAAAAGTTAAACCTCTTTTGGATTATTTTCTACCAAAATTTCAATCAATCTACATACCCAAACAAGAGCTATCACTTGAGGAGGCAATGATAAAGTGGAGAGGACAGCTCAGATTCAAAACCTATAATCCCAGAAAACTTACAAAATATGGAATTTTGCTCAGGATGGTTAGCGAAAATGAAACTGGATATATATGCAACCTTGAGATTTACACGGGTGAAGGAAAGAAACTGCAAGAAACAATACTATCGGCCCTACAACCTTATCTTGGTTCATGGCACCATATTTACCAAGACAATTATTACAACAGTGTGTCCACATCTGAAATGTTGTTGAAAAATAAAACCAGTTTGTGGGACTCTAAGAGAGAATCATGGCCTACCAAACCAATTAAAGGAGAAATCTAAAAATCTACAGAGAGGGAAAACAACATTCTCATGGAAGGGAGAAGTGATTCTTCTTACATGGAAAGACAAGAGGCTAGTCCGCATGGTGGAAACTATTCATGACGCTTCCATAGCATCCACAGGAAAGGAAGACAGGAGGACTGGCCATCAGATAACTAAGTCCACTTGTATATTAGAGTATAATAAATGTATGAAAGGAGTTGATTGATCTGATCAATAACTGGCACACATCAATATCCTCCAGAAAACAGGAAAATGGAATAAGAAAGTGGGTTTCTATTTGAGTAATTGTGGTTTATTCAATGCGTTTAAATTTTATTGTAGCCATAATGCACAGAATAAAATGACTTACAAGCATTTTTTTTTTTTTTTTTTGCGGTACGCGGGCCTCTCACTGTTGCGGCCTCTCCCGTTGCGGAGCACAGGCTCTGGACGTGCAGGCTCAGCGGCCATGGCTCACGGGCCCAGCCGCTCTGCGGCATGTGGGATCTTCCCGGACCGGGGCACGAACCCGTGTCCCCTGCATCGGCAGGCGGACTCTCAACCACTGCACCACCAGGGAAGCCCTACAAGCAATTTTTGTTAGCAGTAGCTAGAGAATGGATAATTGACCATTCTGGTGAATGTAGTGGTAGTCTTGCACCTGGTCCGTCTTGTGGCGTTTCTAAAAGAGCCTCCTGCAAAGATCCACATTGTTGACTATCAGGTAAAATAAAAAGAAACATATTCTAGAGGAAATAATACCCACAGGGCTAAAAAAATGCCTCCAGAAAGTGTAGAGTCTGTTCTTCCAGGGGAAAGTGCAGTGAAACACAGTGTATTTGTCATAGATGTTCTTTCCCCTGAACAGAGGTGACTGCTATACTGCCTATCACACTCTAACAAAATATTAGAATGCTTTAGTAAGACATGTACAAAGTTTCAAATAAATACATTAAGTGCAAAAATAGTTGTTGATATTTACTCAAACATGGGTGTTTCAATATTCACTTACATAACAAACTGCCAGCCACAGCTGTTAGTTTCTGCAAAAATCCCCCAGGGTCAATAATATGTTAAGAAGAAGAAAATGTCGTTTTTTGAACTGTATCAGCCCAGGAGGGCTAGAGTTAAGTAAAGCCTCTCATGCCTTGCATCAGTGCACATTTTAATTTTAAAAAGAAATCATAATCTCAATGTACTATTTATAAGACAATTGGGCTGTTAAAAATGCCTTGGGCTACTGATATGCCATTCTGCAAAAGGAAACTCAATAGGAACAGAAACAGATCAGAGACTGCCTGCGGGAGGTGGCGAGAAGGGTTTATTTCCTAGAGAAAAAAGGGAATTTTGCTAGGGGATGAGTAATGAAAATGTTCTGTGTCTTGATTGTGGTGGTGGTTACATTAAGGCATGTATTTGTCAAAACCCAGGAAAATGTACACTAAAAAGGATGAATGCTACTGTATGTAAATTATAGCTCAATAAAACTGACACTCAAAAAAGCCTTCTGCTTACAATGAAACACTCTTCCCTCTTAAGACTCAGAGATTTGCCTATGGAAATTTCTTTACACAGTCTTTTGTGGGATTAAGCTTATAAATTGGAAATACAGAACATTTAACACAATTTACACAGGGCAAATTCTTTGTCAATATCACATAAAATTATATTATTCTGATATTCCAATGTATTTCTGCTGCCCAGAATTTTTTAAATGGTATTTTGAGACTTTATTTGTAAAGACAGAAGTGTTACTGGATTTAAAAACAGAGAACAAAGGCACCTCCTTCATTTTCTAACTTTTGGTTGTCTTGGCTTTCAGCGTGGCAATTCTGGATTTGATCAGCCTGAGACATCGTCTCCATTTTTCTTTATCTCTTCTCTTTTTAATTAAAAAAACATAACTTTTGCAAAGATAAATCGTATTTTAAAAATCAGTTTATGAAAGAGTATGTATAGTTTGATATAAATTCTGTTTGGCAAGTTTCTATGTATATTAAAAAACTGTAGATGAATATACTCTATTCCATAAACTGTTGACCTCAAATATATATTTCATTTATTGATTCTCTCTCTCTCTCACCCTCTCACTCTTTCCTCATCAGTGTCTGCTAAACATATCTACAATGTAGAAAAGACCCCTCAGAGAAGCAGTAAGTTCAAACCCCCAGGACCTCACCACTCGAAAGCCTTCCCAAACCTTTTCCTAACCCCTTGCCTGCCATCTCCTCTTCAGGCAACTATAGGCACAGCTTCCCAGATAATGTTCTCTGAATCCATATATATTTACACAAAAATCTGTACACAAATGTTTATAACAGCTTTATTCACAATGGGCAAAAAACTGGGAAACAACCCAGATACCATTCAACAGGTGAATCGGTACATTCATACCATAGAATACTACTCAGAAATAAAAAGGAATGCATTATTGATATAAGCAACAAATTAAATGGATCTTTGGGGAATTATGCTGAGTGAAAAATGACAATACCAAAAGATTCTATAGTGTTTGATTTCAGCCTTATAGCTTTCTCAAAATGAAAAATTATAGACATGAAGGATGGATTAATGGTTGCATGTGGTTAGTGATGGGGTGGCAGGAGGGCAGTAGGTATAGTTATAAAGGGGCAATGTGAGGGATCTTTGTGATGCTGGAACTGTTAAGTATCTCAACTGTTGTGTAGATACATGACCTTATGTACGTGATAAAATTGCATTACACTAAATGCACACACACACACACACAAACACAAAGGAATACAAGTAAAACTGGGGAAATCTGAATAAAGTAGTGGATATTATCAATGATTTTATCAATTATATCCTGGTTGTAAAATTGCAATATAGTTTTGTGTTTTTTAACATCTTTATTGGAGTAAAATGGCTTTAAAATGTTGTGTTAGTTTCCGCTTTATAACAAAGTGAAACAGTTATACATATACATATATCCCCATATCTCTTCCCTCTTGCGTCTCCCTCCCTCCCACCCTCCCTATTCCACCCATCTAGGTGGTCAAAAAGCACCGAGCTGATCTCCCTGTTCTATGCGGCTGCTTCCCACTAGCTATCTATTTTACATTTGGTAGTGTAGATATGTCCATGCAACTCTCTCACTTTGTCCCAGATTACACTTACCCCTCCCCTTACCCCTTATCCTCAAGTCCATTCTCTAGTAGGTCTGCGTCTTTATTCCCGTCTTGCCCATAGGTTCTCCATTACCATTTTTTTTTTTAGATTCCATATATATGTGTTAGCATATGGTATTTGTTTTTCTCTTTCTGACTTACTTCACCCTGTATGACAGATTCTAGGTCCATCTACCTCACTACAAAAAACTCAATTTCATTTCATTTCATGGCTGAGTAATATTCCATTGTATAAATGTGCCACATCTACTTTATCCATTCATCTGTTGATGGACACTTAGGTTGCTTCCATGTCCTGGCTATTGTAAATAGAGCTGCAATGAATATTGTGGTACATGATTCTTTTTTTTTTTTTGAATTATGGTTTTCTCAGGGTATATGCCCAGTAGTGGGATTGCTGGGTCGTAAGGTAGTTCTATTTTTAGATTTTTAAGGAATCTCCACAGTGTTCTCCATAGTGGTGGAATCAATTTACATTCCCACCAACAGTGCAAGAGGGTTCCCTTTTCTCCACACCCTCACCAGCATTTATTGTTTGTAGGTTTTTTGATGATGGCCATTCTGACCAGTGTGAGATGACATCTCATTTTAGATTTGATTTGCATTTCTGTAATGATTAATGATGTTGAGCACTCTTTCATGTGTTTGCTGGCAATCTGTATATCTTCTTTGGAGAAATGTCTATTTAGGTCTTCTGCCCATTTTTGGATTGGGTTGTTTGTTTTTTTTAATTGAGATGCATGAGCTGCTTGTAAATTTTGGAGATTAATCTTTAGTCGGTTGCTTCATTTGCAAATACTTTCTCCCATTCTGAGGGTTTTGTTTTCATCTTGTTTATGGTTTCCTTTGCTGTGCAAAAGCTGTGAAGTTTCATTAGGTCCCATTTGTTTATTTTTGTTTTTATTTCCATTTCTCTAGGAGGTGGGTCAAAAAGGATCTTGCTGTAATTTATGTCACAGAGTCTTCTGCCTATGTTTTCCTCTAAGAGTTTGATAGTGTCTGGCCTTACATTTAGGTCTTTAATCCATTTTGAGTTTATTTTTGTGTATGGTGTTAGAGAATGTTCTAATTTAATTCTTTTACATGTAGCTGTCCAGTTTTCTCAGCACCACATATTGAAGAGGCTGTCTTTTCTCCACTGTATATTCTTGCCTCCTTTATCAAAGATAAGGTGACCATATGTGCGTGGGTTTATCTCTGGACTTTCTACCCTGTTCCACTGATCTATATTTCTGTTTTTGTGACAGTACTATACTGTCTTGATTACTGTAGCTTTGTAGTATAGTCTGAAGTCAGGGAAACTGACTCCTCCAGCTCCATTTTTCTTTCTCAAGATTGCTTTTGTTATTTGGGGTCTTTTGTGTTTCTATACAAATTGTGAAATTTTCTGTCTTAGTTCTGTGAAAAATGCCAGTGGTGGTTTGACAGGGATTGCATTGAATCTGTAGATTGTTTTGGGTAGTAGAGTCATTTTCACAGTGTTGATTCTTCAAATCCAAGAACATGATATAACTCTCCATCTGTTTGTGTCATATTTAATTTCTTTCATCAGTGTCTTATAGTTTTCTACATACAGATATTTTGTCTCCTTAGGTAGGATTATGTCTAGGTATTTTATTCTCTTTTTTCAATGGTAAATGGGAATGTTTTCTTAATTTCACTTTCAGATTTTTCATCATTAGTGTATAGGAATGCAAGAGATTTCTGTGCATTAATTTTGTATCCTGCTACTTTACCAAATTCATTGATTAGCTTTAGTAGTTTTCTGGTAGCATCTTTAGGATTCTCTAGGTATAGTATCATGTAATCTAAAAACAGTGACAGCTTTACTTCTTCTTTTCCGATTTCGATTCCTTTTATTTCTTTTTCTTCTCTGATTGCTGTGGCTAAAACTTCCAAAACTATGTTGAATAATAGTGGTGAGACTGGGAAAGCTTGTCTTGTCCCTGATTTTAGTGGAAATGGTTTCAGTTTTTCACCATTGAGGACAAGGTTGGCTGTGGGTTTTTCATATATGGCCTTTATTATGTTGAGGTAAGTTCCCTCTATGCCTACTTTCTGGAGGGTTTTTGTAATAAATCGGTGTTGGATTTTCTTGAGAGCTTTCTCTGCATCTATTGCGATGATCATGTGGTTTTTCTCCTTCACTTTGTTAATATGGTGTATCACATTGATTGATTTGCATATATTGAAGAATCCTTGCATTCCTGGGATAAACCCCACTTGCTCATGGTGTATGAACCATTTAATGTTCCGTTGGATTCTGTTTGCTAGTATTTTGTTGAGGATTTTTGCATCTATGTTCATCAGTGATATTGGCCTGTAGTTTTCTTTCTTTGTGACATCTTTGTCTGGTTTTGGTATCAGGGTGATGGTGGCCTCGTAGAATGTGTTTGGGAGTGTTCCTCCCTCTGCTATATTTTGGAAGAGTTTGAGAAGGATAGGTGTTAGCTCTTCTCTAAATGTTTGATACAGTTCGCCTGTAAAGCCATCTGGCCCTGGGCCTTTGTTTTTTGGAAAACTTTTAATCAGAGTTTCAATTTCAGTGCTTGTGACTGATCTGTTTATGTTTTCTATTTCTTCCCTGGTTCAGTCTTGGCAGGTTGTGCATTTCTAAGAATTTGTCCATTTCTTCCAGGTTGCGCATTTTATTGCCATATAATTGCTTGTAGTAATCTCTCATGATCCTTTGTATTTCTGCAGTGTCAGTTGTTACTTCTCCTTTTTCATTTCTAATTGTATTGATTTGGGTCTTCTCCCTTTCTTTCTTGATGAGTCTGGCTAATTGTTTATCAATTTTCTTTATCTTCTCAAAGAACCAGCTTTTAGTTTTATTGATCTTTACTATTGTTTCCTTCACTTCTTTATCATTTACTTCTGATCTGATCTTTATGATTTCCTTCCTTCTGCTAACTTTGGGGTTTTTTTGTTCTTCTTTCTCTAATTGCTTTAGGTGTAAGTTTATGTTTTTTATTTGAGATGTTTCTTGTTTCTTAGGTAGGATGGTATTGCTATAAACTTTCTTTTAGAAGTGCTTTTGCTGCATACAATAGGTTTTCGGTCATCGTGTTTTCATTGTTATTTGTTTCTAGGTATTTTTTGATTTCCACTTTGAATTCTCCAGTGATCTCTTGGTTATTAAGTAGTGTATTGTTTAGCCTCCATGTCTTTGTATTTTTTACAGATTTTTTCCTGTAATTGATTTCTAGTCTCATAGCATTGTCATCAGAAAAGATATTTGACAGGATTTCAATTTTCCTATATTTATCAGGTCTTGATTTGTGACCCAAGATATGATCTATCCTGGAGAATGTTCCATGAGCAGTTGAGAAAAAAGTGTATCCTGTTATTTTTGCATGGAATGTCCTATAAATATCAATTAAGTCCATCTTGTTTAATGTATCATTTAAAACTTGTGTTTCCTTATTTATTTTCATTTTGGATGATGTGTCCATTGGCGAAAGTGGGGTGTTAAAGTCCCCTACTATGATTCTGTTACTGTCAATTTCCCCTTTTATGGCTGTTGCTATTTGCCTTATTTATTGAGGTGCTCGTATGTTGGGAACATAAATATTTACAATTGTTATATCCTCTTCTTGGATCGATCCCTTGATCATTATGTAGTGTCCTTCTTTGTCTCTTGTAATCGTCTTTGTTTTAAAGTCTATTTTGTCTGATATGAGAATTGCTACTCCAGCTTTCTTTTGATTTCCATTTGCATGGAATATCTTTTTCCATCACCTCGCTTTCTGTCTGTATGTGTCCCTAGGTCTAAAGTGGGTCTCTTGAAGACAGCATATATACAGGTCTTGTTTTTGTATCCATTCAGCCAGTCTATGTCTTTTGTTGGAGCATTTAATCCATTACATTTAAGGTTATCGATATGGACATTCCTATTACTATTTCCTTAATTGTTTTGTGTTTGTTATTGTAGGTCTTTTCCTTCTCTTGTGTTTCCTGCTATGAGCAGTTCCTTAAGCATTTGTTGTAAAGCTGGTTTGGTGGTGCTGAACTCTCTCAGCGTTTGCTTCTCTCTAAAGGTTTTAATTTCTCCATCAAATCTGAATGAGATCCTTGCTGGGTAGAGTAATCTTCATTGTAGGATTTTCCCCTTCATCACTTTAAATATGTCATGCCACTCCCTTCTGTCTTGCAGTGTTTCTGCTGAAAGACCAGCTGTTAGCCTTATCAGGATTCCCTTGTATGTTATTGGTGGTTTTTTCCTTGCTGCTTTTAATATGCTTTCTTTGTATTTAATTTTTGACAGTTTGATTAATATGTGTCTTGTCATCTTTCTCCTTGGATTTATCCTGTATAGGACTCTCTGTGCTTCCTGGACTTGACAGACTATTTCCTTTCCCATATTAGGGAAGTTTTCAACTATAATCTCTTCAAATATTTTCTCAGTCCCTTTCTTTTTCTCTTCTTCTAGGACCCCTATAATTCGAATGTTGGTGTGTTTAATGTTGTCCCAGAGGTCTCCGAGACAGTCCTCAGATCTTTTCATTCTTTTTTCTTTATTCTGCTCTGCAGTAGTTTTTTCCACTGTTTTATCTTCCAGGTCACTTATCTGTTCTTCTGCCTCAGTCATTCTGCTATTGATCCCTTCTAGATAATTTTTAATTTCATCTATTGTTTTGGTCATCACTGTTTATTTGCTGTTTAGTTCTTGTAGGTTCTTGTTAAACATTTCTTGTATTTTCTCCATTCTATTTCCAGGATTTTGGATCATCTTTACTATCATTACTCTGAATTCTTTTTCAGGTAGACTGCCTATTTCTCTTTCATTTGTTAGGTCTGGTGGGTTTTTACCTTGCTCCTTCATCTGCTGTGTGTTTCTTTGTCTTGTCATTTTGCTTAACTTACTGTGTTTGGGTCTCCTTTTCACAAGCTGCAGTTTCGTAGTTCTGGTTGCTTTTGGTTTCTGCCCCCAGTGGCTAAGGTTCGTTCAGTGGGTTGTGTGGGCATTCTTGTGCAGGGGACTAGTGCTTGTTTTCTGGTGGATGAGGCTGGATCTTGTGTTTCCTGTCGGTAGGTCCACGTCTGGTGGTGTGTTTTGGGGTGTCTGTGGCTTTATTATGATTTTAGGCAGCCTCTCTGCTAATGGGTAGGGTTGTGTTCCTGTCCTGCTAGTTGTTTTGCATCAGGTGTCCAGCTCTGTAACTTGCTGGTCAATGAGTGGAACTGGGTCTTGGCATTGAGCTGGAGATCTCTGGGAGATTTTCGCCATTTGACATTGCCTGGAGCAATGTCCTGAACTTGGCTCCCCCACCTCAGAGGCACAGCCCTTACGCCTGGCTGAAGCACCAAGAGCCTGTCATCCACATGGTTCAGAATAAAAGGGAGAAAAAAAAGAAAGATAGAAAGAAGAAGATAAAATTAAATAAAATAAAAAAGTTATTAAAATAAAAAATAATTATTAAAAAAATTTTAAGTAATAAAAATAAAAAGAAAGAAAGAAAGAAGAGAGCAACCAAACCAAATCCACCAATGATAACAAGCGCTAAAATCTATACTATACTAAAAAAAACAAAAACAAAAAAAACCGTACAGACAGAACCTTAGGAGAAATGGTAAAAGCAAAGCTATACAGACAAAATTACACACAGAAGCATACATATACACACACACAAAAGGAGAAAAAGGGAAAAAATATATATATATCGTTGCTCCCAAAGTCCATCTCCTCAATTTGGGATGATTCGTTGTCTATTCAGGTATTACACAGATGCATTGTACATGAAGTTGATTGTGAAGATTTCATCCGCTGCTCCTGAGACTGCTGGGGGAAATTTCCCTTTCTCTTCTTTGTTCACACAGCTCCTGGGGTTCAGCTTTGGATTTGGCCCCGCCTCTGCGTGTAGGTCACCTGAGGGTGTCTGTTCTTCATTCAGACAGGACAGGGTTAAAGGAGCAGCTGATTCGGGGGCTTTGGCTCACTCAAGCTGGGGGGAGGAGGGGTACAGAGTGTGGGGCGAGCCTGCGGTGGCAGAGCCCAGCATGACGTTGTACCAGCCAGAGGCATGGCATGTGTTCTCCCAGGGAAGTTGTCCCTGGATCACAGGACCCTGGCAGTGGCGGGCTTCACAGGCTCCTGGGAGGGGAGGTGTGGATAGTGACCTGTGCTTGTACACAGGCTTCTTGGTGGCTTCAGCCTCAGCCTTAGCCTCTCATGCCCATCTCTGGGGTCCGTGCTGATAGCCACGGCACATGCCCATCTCTGGAGCTCCTTTAAGTGGCACTTTTAATCCCCTCTCCTCACGCACTGGGAAACAAAGAGGCATGAAAAAGTCTCTTGCCTCTTCGGCAGCTCCAGACTTTTTCCTGGACTCCCTCCCAGCTATCTGTGGTGCACTAGACCCCTTCAGGCTGTGTTCACACAGCCAACCCCTGTCCTTTCCCTGGGATTTGAACTCTGAGGCCTGAGCCTCAGCTCCCAGCCCCCACCCATCCAGGCGGGTGAGCAGAGAAGCCTCTCGGGATGGTGAGTGCTGGTCGGCACTGATCCTCTGTGTGGGAATCTCTCTGCTTTGCCCTCTGCACCCCTGTTGCTGCGCTCTCTCTTCTGTGGCTCTGATGCTTCCCCCCTCTGCCACACGCAGTCTCCGCCCATGAAGGGGCTTCCGAGTGTATGGAAACCTTTGCTCCTTTACAGCTCCCTCCCACTGGTGCAGGTCCCTATTCTTTTGTCTCTTTTTTCTTTTTTCTTTTGCCCTGCCCAGGTACGTGGGGAGTTTCTTGCCTTTGGGGAGGTCTGAGGTCTTCTGCCAGGGTTCAGTAGGTGTTCTGTAGGAGTTGTTCCACATGTAGATGTATTTCTTATGTATCTGTGGGGAGGAAGGTGATCTCCACGTCTTACTCTTCTGCCTTCTTGAAGCTCCTCTGCAACATAATTTTGTAAGATGTCACCCTTGGGAAACAGAGTAAAGAGTACATGAGATCTCTATGTATTATTTCTAACAACTGTATGTGTATCCATAACTATTTCACAGTAAAGAGGTTAAAAAATTTTTTAAATATGGGACTAAGTAAATAAAGAATGTAGCATAGAAAAAATTAAAATCTCTGAAATTTTGCTGTTAAGACAGTAAGCTCATGACAGATACCATTTCGTGTATTTCTAAAAGTTCCTTTAAAATTTGTTATTTCAACAAAAAAAGGTCATTTAGGTGGATATTATGGTGTATTTCATATAAGACAAACCTCCCTCTGAGTGTTCACTAAAACTGAAAAATATGATAATTTAAGTTAGTATCTCATTAAGTTTAGCAGCAGTATAGACATAGCAGAAGACAGTTAGTAAACTTAAAGCTAAATCAGAAAAATATCCAGGCAGAACCACAGAGAGGAAAAAAAAGAAAAAACAGATGAAAAATACAGACAAGGTATAAAGGCCAACGTAAGATATTCTAATATATGGGTAATTGACATCATAAGACTTGGGGGCAGGGATTGAATGGAACAGAAGCAATATTTGAAAAGATATTTGATGAGGAATTTTCAAATCTGATGAAAAATATAAAGTCACATATTCAAGAATCTCTATAACATCTATGTAGGATAAACACACACACACACACACATACACACACTCACACATACATACCTGGGATCATCATCTTAATAAAACTGCTAAAAAATAAATTAAAAAATAAAATATTAAAATCAGCTAAAGGAAAATAGTCCATTACCATGAAAGAAGAACCAATAAAAGTGATAGCTAAATTTCAACAAAAAACAATTGTTGGTGAAAAGATAATAGAATGACACTTTTAAGTGGTGAAAAGAAATGAGTACCAACCTCGTGTTCTGCGCAGAGCAAAAATAATCTTTATATATTATGTTAAATGAAGGATTTTCAGATAAACAAAACAAGAATTCATCTCCCACAGATCCACATCAAAAGACCAGAGTTATTCAAGCGAAATAAAAATGATCCCAGACAGAAGTAGAGAAATGCAGAAATGGATGAAGACCACTGCAACAACTAAAAGTGTAGACAAATGTAAATGAATGTTGATTGTATAAAACAGTAACAATAATAAAGTCTTTAAATAATATGTGGAGATAAAACCTCATTGAAACAGTAGCAGAAAAGACTGGAGGCATACAGTGTTAAAATGTACTATGGTCTTAACATTGACAGAGGAAGACTAAAAACCACTCATTTATCATAAATTTGAGTTGGTCAAACCTGCATGTTGTAAAGTCTAGGGTAACCTAAAGGAATGACAAAAGAATGCACACCTAACAACTTAATAGAGGGGAAAATTTAATAATAATTTTTTAAATAATTGATTTATCCAAAAGAACAAAGCAAATGAGAGAAAAATGGATCATGCCACAAGTGGGACAAATAGAAAATAAATAGTAAAATGGTGGAATTAAAACCAATTATATAAGTAATCCCATTAAATGAAAGTGAACTAACAGGGATGATTGTGAGGCTGAATTTAAAAAGAAACTATTGAGCCGCAAAAAGAGACATACCATAAAAATAAAAACGCAGGAAAATTTAAAGTTAAAGGGGAAAAATGAATATATCATGCAAACACTAACCAAAGGGTAACTGATGTAGCTATAATAATATTAAAAATGTAGACATGAAGGGAATAAGCAGCATTATAAACAGATAGGATGCTTTCATGATTAAGGGTCAATCCTCCATGATGATATTACAATCCTAAATTTGCATATTCCAAATAACATAGTTCCAAAACATACAAAGAGTAAATTGTGGAACTAAAAGAACAAATACACAAAAACACAGAGTGGGAGGCATTAACATAGCTCTCTTGGTTACTGTTAGAACAAACAGAAAAATCCAGTTGAGATATGAAAAATTTGAACAAAAAGACTAAGAAACAACCTCATTGACATAGATAGGATATTAAAATGAACAATTAAAGAACATGCATTCTTCATTATATACATTTATATACCATATTAAATACATACTTCCCAAGTGAACATGGAACATTTACCAAAACAAGAACAAATTTCTCAATACATTTCCAACAATTGAAATCAACAGGCCCAAAATGCCTGTTATAAAGAAGACAACAGAAACAAAATAGTCACTTATGCCAAGATCCTTGTTACCAAACTGAGAGTTAACTTAATTACATTTTTGGCCTCTCCCAGAGGTGTAATATAGGACCAGTCAGTCAGGAGCTGCCTGATCAGCACTAGTGAGGTAGTCTGCTTGGTAGACCCCTGTCATCTCCTAAAGGAAAATGACCTTGCCTTCATCTGGGATATATTCCTCTGCCATCTCATTTTGTCTAAATTTCTGTGATTAGGGTTTCTGTTCCACAGGCTGCAGGATTTTAGTTCTTGCTTCTGCTGTCTGCCCTATGGTGGATGAGGCTGTCTAAGAGGATTGTGCAAGTTTCCTGATGGGAGGGGTTGGCTCCTGCCCAGTGGTGGGTGCAGCTGGGTCTTGTCTCTCTGGTGGGCAGAGCCATGCTGAGGGAGACTTTAAGCCACTAGTCTGCTGATGTGGGGGGTACTGTGTTCCTGCTCTGTTAATTGTTTGGCCTGAGGTGTCCCAGCACTGGAGCCTACAGGCTGTTGGTGTGGCTAATGGTGGCCTCCAAGAGAGCTCACACCAATGAGTATTTCCCAGAATTGCTGCTACCAGTGTCTTTGTCCCTGCAGTGAGCCACAGCTGCCCCCCACGTCTGCAGGAGATCCTCCAATACTAGCAGGTAGGTCTGGACCAATCCCTTATAGAGTCACTGCTTTTTTCCCCTGGGTCCTGGTGCACATGAGACTTTGTGTGTGCCCTCCAAGAGCAGAGTTTTTGTTTCCCCCTGTCCTGTGGAAGTACTGCAATCAAACCCTGCTGGCTTTCAAAGCCAGAATCTCTAGGGACTCCTCCCATTGCCGGACCCCCAGGCTGGGAAGCCTGATGTGGGGCTCAGAACTTTCATTCCTGTGGGATACTGTCTCTGATATAATGATTTTCCAGTTTGTGGGTCACCCAGAGAATGGGTATGGATGAAACCCCAGGTGAACAAGTAAGTGAAGTGGAGATAGCCAATCTACTGGGAAAAGAATTCAGAATAATGATAGTGAAGATGATCCAAGATCTCAGAAAAAAAATGGAGGCAAGGATCAAGAAGATGCAAGAAATGTTTAACAAAGAACTAGAAGAACTAAAGAACAAACAAACAGAGATGAACAATACAATAACCAAAATGAAAACTACACTAGAAGGAATCAATAGCAGAATAACTGAGGCAGAAGAATGGATAAGTGACCTGGAAGACAGAATGGTGGAAATCACTGTCACAGAACAGAATAAAGAAAAAAGAATGAAAAGAAATGAAGACAGTCTAAGAGACCTCTGGTACAACATTAAATTAACCAATATTCACATTATAGGGGCCCCAGGAGGAGAAGAGAGAGAGAAAGAACCTGAAAAAATATCTGAAGAGAAAATAGCTGAAAACTTCCCTAACATGGGAAAGGAAACAGTCACCCAAGTCCAGGAAGCACAGAGAGTGCCAGGCAGGATAAACCCAAGGAGGAACATGCTGAGACACACAGTAATCAAACTGACAAATTAGAGACAAAGAAAAAATATTAAAAGCAAGAAGGAGAAAGCAACAAACAACATACAAGGGAACTCCCATAAGGATATCAGCTGATTTCTCAGCAGAAACTCTGCAGGCCAGAGGGAGTGGCATGATATATTTAAAATGATGAAAATACTCTACCCAGCAAAGCTCTCATTTAGATTTCACAGAGAAACCAAAAGCTTTACAGACAAGCAAAATCTAAGAGAATCCAGAACCATGAGACCAGCTATGCAACAAATGCTAAAGGAACTTCTCTCAGTGGAAAAGAAAAGACCACAACTAGACACAAGAAAATTACTAATGGAAAAGCTCACCAGTGAAGTCAAACATACAGTAAAGGTAGGAAATCATCCACACACAAATATGATATCAAAATCCGTAATTGTGAGGAGAGGAGAGCACAAATGCAGGATATTGGAAATGCATTGAAATTAAAAGACCAGCAACTTAAAACAATCTTGTTTATATATAGACTGCTATATCAAAACTGCATGGTAACTGGAAACAAAAATCTACAATAGATACACACAAAAAAAGAAAAAGGAATCCAAACACAACACGGAAGGTAGTCATCAAATCACAGGAGAAGAGAATGAAAAAGGAAGGGAAGAAAAAAGACCTACAAAAACAAATCCAAAACAAGCAACAAAATGGCAATAAGAACATACATATCAATAATTACCTTAATTGTAAATGGATAAATGCTCCAACCAAAACATATAGACTGGGTGACTGGATACAAAAACAAGACCCATATATATACTGTCTATAAGAGACCCACTTCAGATCTAAGGACACATACAGACTGAAAGTGAAGGGATGGAAAAAGGTATTCCATGCAAATGGAAATCAAAAGAAAACTGGAGTAGCAATACTCATATAAGAAAAAACAGATTTAAAATACTATTACAAGAGATAAAGAAGGACACTACATAATGATCAAGGGATCAATCCAAGAAGACAATATAACAATTGTAAATATATATGCACCCAACATAGGAGCACCTCAATATATAAGGCAACTACTAACAGTCATAAAGGGAGAAATCGACAGCAATTCAATAATAGTTGGGGACTTTAACACCCCACTTTCATCAACGAACAGATCATCAAGACAGAAAATCAATAAGGAAACACAGGCCTCAAATGACACATTAGACCAGATGGACTTAATTGATATTTATAGAGTATTCCATCCAAAAGCAGCAGAATACACATTCTTCTCATGTGCACATGGAATATTCTCCCGGACTGACCACATGTTGTGCCACAAAAGGAGCTTCAGTAAATTGAAACAACTGAAATCATATCAAGCATCTTTTCCGACCACAACACTAAGAGATTAGAAATAAACTACAAGAAGAAAACTGTAAAAAACACAAACAACGTGGAGGCTAGACAATATGCTACTAAAACCAATGGATCACTGAAGAAATCAAAGAGGAAATCAAAAAATACCTAGAGACAAATGAAAATGAAAGCACGATGATCCAAAACCTATGGGATGCAGCAAAAGCAGTTCTAAGACGGAAGTTTATAGCAATACAACCTTACCTCAGGAAACAAGAAAAATCTCAAATAAAAAACCTAACCTTACACCTAAAGCAACTAGCGAAAGAAGAACAAACAAAACCTAAAGTTAGTAGAAGGAAAGAAATCATAAAGATCAGAGGAGAAATAAATGAAATAGAAACAAAGGAAACAATAGCAAAGACCAATGAAACCCAAACTGGTTCTTTGAAAAGATAAACAAAATTGATAAACCTTTAGCCAGATGCATCAAGAAAAAAAGGGTGAGGACTCAAATGAAAAAAACTAGAAATGATAAAGGAGAAGTTACAACTGGAACTACAGAAATACAAAGGATCATAAGAGACTACTATAAGCAACGATATGCCAATAAAATGGACAACCTGGAAGAAATGGACAAATTCTTAGAAAGGTACAATTTCCCACAATATACCAGAAGAAATAGAAAAAACAAACAGATGAATCACAAGTACTTAAATTGAAACTGTGATTTAAAAATTCCCAACAAACAAAAGTCCAGGACCAGATGGCTTCACAGGAAAATTCTATCAAACATTTACAGAAGAGTTAATACCTATCCTTCTGAAACTGTTCCAAAAAATTTAAGAGGGAGGAAAACTCCCAAACTCATTCTATGAGTCCACCATCACGCTGATACAAAAACCAGACAAAGATACCACAAAGAAGAAAACTTACAGGCCAATATCACTGATGAACACAGACGCAAAAATACTCAACAAAATACTAGCAATCTGAATCCAACAATAAATTAAAAGGATCATAGACCATGATTAGGTGGGATTTATCCCAGGGATGCAAGGATTTTTCAAAATCCACAAATCAATCAGTGTGATACACCACATCAACAAGTTGAAGAATAAAAACCATATGATCATTTCAGTAGATGCAGAAAAAGCTCTTGACAAAATTTAACACGCATTTATGATAAAAAAAAAAACCTCTCCAGAAAGTGGGCATAGAGGGAACCTACCTCAACACAATACAGGCCATATACGACAAACCTATAGCTAACATCATACTCAATGGTGAAAAGCTGAAAGCATTTCACTAAGGTCAGGGATAAGACAAGGATGTCCACTATTTCCACTTTTATTCAACATAGATTTGGAAGTCCTAGCTATGGCAATCAGAGAAGAAAAAGAAAGAAGAGGAATCCAAATTGGAAAAGAAGTTAAACTGTCACTGTTTGCAGATGACATGGTACTATACATAGAAAATCCTAATGACACCACCAGAAAACTACTAAGAGCTCATTAATAAATTTGGTAAAGTCGCAGGTTACAAAATTAATACACAGAAATATGTTGCATTTCTATGCACATCAATGAAAGATCAGAAAGAGAAATTCAAGCAACAAACCCATTTACCATCACATCAAAAAGAATAAAATACCTATGAATAAACCTACCTAAGGAGACAAAAGACCTGTACTCCAAAAACTGTAAGATGCTGATGAAAGAAACTGAAGATGGCACAATCAGATGGAAAGATAAACCATGTTCTTGGATTGGAAGAATCAATATTGTCAAAATGACTATACTACCTAAGGCAATCTACAGATTCAGTGCAATCCCTATCAAATTACCAATGGTATTTTTCACAGAACTTGAATAAAAAATCTTAAAATTTGTATGGAGACATGAAAGACCCAGAATAGCCAAAGCAATCTTGAGAAAGAAAGACAGCTTGAGGAATCAGGCTACCTGACTTCAGACTATACTACAAAGCTACAGTCATCAAAACAGTATGGTACTGGCACACAAATAGAAATATAGATCAATGGAACAGGATAGAAAGCCCAGAAATAAACCCACACACTTATAGTCAATTAATCTATGATAAAGAGGCAATACTATATAATGGAGGAAAGACAGTCTGTTTAATCAATGATGCTGGGAAAACTGGACAGCTACATGTAAAAAAAATGAAATTAGAACACTCTTTAACACCATACACAAAAATAAACTCATAATGGATTAAAGACCTAAATGTAAGACCAGACGTTATAAAACTCTTATAGGAAAACATAGCAGAACACTCTTTGACATAAATTGCAGCAATATCTTTTTCAATCTGCCTCCCAGAGTAATGGAAATAAAAACAAAAATAAACAAATGGGACCTAATTTAACTCAAAAGCTTTTGCACAGCAAAGGAAACCATAAACAAAACAAAAAGACAACCCACCGAATGGGAGAAATTATTCGCAAAAGATGCAACCGACAAAGGATTAGCCCCCAAAATTTACAAAGTTCATGAGGTTTAATATCATAATAACAAAGAACCCAATCAAAAAAATGGGCAGAAGACCTAAATAGACATTTCTCCAAAGAAGACATACAGATGGCCAAGAGGCACATGAAAAGATGTTCAACATTGCTTATTATTAGAGAAATGCAAATCAAAACTACGAGATATCACCTCACACCAGTCAGAATGGCCATCATCAAAAAATCTATGAATGATAAATGCCAGAGAGGGTGTGGAGAGAAGGGAACTCTCTTACATTGTTGGTGGGAATGTAAATTGGTACAGCCACTGTGGAGAACAGTATGGAGGTTCCTTAAAACACTTAGAGTTACTATATGATCCAGCAATCCCACTCCTGGGCATATATATGGAAAAGATGAAAACTATAATTCAAAAAGATGCATACATCCGAATGCTCACTGCAGCACTGTTTACAATAGCCAACACATGGAAGCAACCTAAGTGTCCATCGACAGATGAATGGATAAAGAAGATGTGGTACATATATACAATGGAATATTACTCAGCCATTAAAACGAATGAAATAATGCCATTTGCAGCAACATGGATGGACCTAGAGATTGTCATACTTAGTTAGTGAAGTAAGTCAGACAGAGAAAGACAAACATTGTATATCACTTATAGAATCTAAAATAAATGATAAAATGAACTTATTTACAAAGCAGAAACAGACTCTAGACTTAGAGAACGAACCTATGGTTACTAGGGGGTAGAGTGGGGGGGGGAAGGATAGTTAGGGAGTTTGGGATTGACATGTACACACTGCTATATTTAAAATGAATAACCAACAATGACCTACTGTATAGCACAGAAAAGTGTGCTCAATATTATGTAATGACCTAAATGGGAAAATAATTTGAAAAAGAATAGATACATGTATATGTATCACTGAATCAATTTGCTGTACACCTGAAACTAACACAACATTGTTAATCAACTATACTCCAATATAAAATAAAAAGTTAAAAAAAAGATATAGCAAAAAACAATGAACTTGCCATAAGCAATGTCCTTGTTGCTAGCATAACGTCCTTGTTGCTAGCATAACTTCCTTGCCCCACTCCCTTCACCACCATCAAAATCAAGATATAGAATATTTCCAGTATCTGAAAAAGTTTCCTCATGCCTCTTTGCATTCATACTTCCCCATTGCACACTCAGAAATGCACTGATCCGTTTTCTATCACTGTAGATGATTTTTGTTTTTTCTAGAATTTTATATAAATGTAACCATATCTTATGTAGTACTTTGTACCTGGCTTATTTGGGGGGGGGGTATAATGCTTTTGAGACATTCCAACTCCATGTTGTGGCATGTATTCATTGTTTGTATCTTTTTTTGCTACCTAATATTCCATTGAATGTATACACAATGTCTACATTTCTGTTCACATATTGATGAACATTTGGGTAGTGCCTAGTTTTGGTGACTATAAATAAACTTTCATGTGCAGGTTTTCATGTGAACATAAACTTTTTTTTCTCTTGAGTAGATATCTGGAAGTGATATTGACATATCACTTGCCACATATTATGGCAAGTATATTTTTAACTTTATAAGAAACTGCCCAACTGTTGTCCAAAGTTGTTGTACCATTTTTCATTCCCAGCAGAAATGTATGGTAGTATTGTCAGCCTTTTTAAATTTAGCAGTTATAGGGAATTCATACAAGTTTTGCATTTTAGTTTTAATTTGCATTTTCAGGATGATTAATAATGTTGAACATTTCTTTACATGCTCATTGGTCACTTGTATCTCCACTTGTGATAAATTCATTTGAGATGTTTGTTCATTTGATATTTTTATATTTTATTTTGAAGTTTATATTAGATTGGATTTTTATAGGATTTAAAAATATTTTTAATTTGATTTTATATTGGGCCATCTGTCTTTATAGTATTGAGTTGTAAGTTTTCTTTTTATATATTCCTTTTGCAAGTCCTTTGTTAGAATCTCCAGCAAGTCTTTTTATTATCTTCGTGTTTTTTTTCCTAAGAACAAAACTTTTTAAGATGTCTAATTTAATTTTTATTTTCTTATGGTTCATGCCTTTTTGTCCTAAGAAATCTTTTGTCTACCTCAAAGGTACAAAAAATTTCTCCTATGTTGTTTTGTAGATGCTTTATAATTTGAATTGCTATGTTTTGGTCTATGATAAATTTCAAGTTAATTTTTGTGCAGTATGTGAGTTAAGAATCTAGGTTCATTTTTTCCCCAAAATGGACACCAAGTAGTATTAGCACCATTTGTTGGAAGGACTATCAATTCCCTTGATATCTCAAAGTATTTGAGTACTTTTTCAAAAATCAATTGACCACTTATATGTGGGTCTATTTTGAGCCTCTATTCTGCTTCATTAATCTAAATGTATGTCCTTTAACCAATGCCTCACTTGTAGCTTGAAATCAGTAGTGTAATTCCTTCAACATTGTTTTTTCTTTTTGAAATGTTAATTGCTATTCCAGTCCTTTGAATTTCTAACTAAATTTGAGAATCTTGTTGTCTATTTCTATGAAAAATATATCTAATAAGAAACTTGGATTCAGAATATATAAAGAATTCTTAAACTCAACAAACAAAAGACAAAAAAATCCAATTAAAAATGGACAAAGGACTTGAATAGGCACTTCTCCAAATAAGATATATAAATGAACAATAAGTATATCAAAAGGTGATGGGCAAAAAAAAAAAAAAAAGGTGATGGGCAGAAGACCTAAACAGACATTTCTCCAAAGAAGATATACAGAGTGCCAACAAACACATGAAACAATGCTCAACATCATTAATCATTAGAGAAATGCAAATCAAAACTACAATGAGATATCATCTCACACCGGTCAGAATGGCCTCATCAAAAAATCTAGAAACAATAAATGTTGGAGAGGGTGTGGAGAAAAGGGAAAACTCTTGCACTGCTGGTGGGAATGTGAATTGGTACAGCCACTATGGAGAACAGTATGGAGGTTCCTTAAAAAACTACAAATAGAACTACCATATGACCCAGCAATCCCACTACTGGGCATATACCCTGAGGAAACCATAATTCAAAAAGAGTCATGTAGTCATGTACCAAAATGTTCATTGCAGCTCTATTTACAATAGCCAGGAGATGGAAACAACCTAAGTGTCCATCATCGGATGAATGGATAAAGAATATGTGGCACATATATACAATGGAATATTACTCAGCCATAAAAAGAAACGACATTGAGTTATTTGTAGTGAGGTGGATGGACCTAGAGTCTGTCATACAAAGTGAAGTAAGTCAGAAAGAGAAAGCAGATACCATATGCTAACACATATATATGGAATCTAAGAAAAAAAATGTCATGAAGAACATAGGGGTAAGACAGGAATAAAGACACAGACCTACTAGAGAATTGACTTGAGGATATGGGGAGGAGGAAGGGTAAGCTGTAACAAAGTGAGAGAGTGGCATGGACATATATACACTACCAAACGTAAAATAGATAGCTAGTGGGAAGCAGCCGCATAGCACAGGGAGATCAGCTCGGTGCTTTGTGACCACCTAGAGGGGTGGGATAGGGAGGATGGGAGGGAGGGAGACACAATAGGGAAGAGATATGGGAACATATGTATATGTATAACTGATTCACTTTGTTATAAAGCAGAAACTAACACACCATTGTAAAGCAATTATACTCCAATAAAGATGTAAAAAAAAAAAAAGATCAACACCAGTAAACATTAGGGAAATGCAAATTAGAAACAACAATAAGACACCACTCTATATCCCATAGGACAGCTATATTAAGAAACAAAACCCACAGAACATAAGTGTTGGAAGTGTTGGAGAAGATGTTGAGAAACCCTTCTGTATTGCTGCTAGGAATGCAAAAATGGTTCAGCCACTGTGGAAAACAGCATGGTGGTCCCTCAAAACAATTAAACATAGAATTGATATATGACCCAGCAATTCTACTCCTAGGTATATGCCCAAAAGAATTGAAAGTAGGGACTCAGACAGATACCTGTACACCAATGTTCACAATAGCTAAAAGTTGGAGACAACCCAAATATCTATTGACAGATGAATGGATAAACAAAATATGGTACATATTGAATATATGCAGTGGAATATTATTTAGCCATAAAAAGAAATGAAATTCTGATACATGCTACAACATGGATGAACCTTGGAAACATTGTACTAAGTGAAGGAAGTAAGTAACAAAGGACCACATACTGTATGATTCCATCTATATGAAACATCCAGAATATGAAAATCCATAGATATAGAAAGTAGATTAGTGTTTGGCAAGGGCTAGGGAAAAGGGGAAATGGGGCATGACTGCTTATTGGATATGGTGTCTCCTTTTTGGGTGATGAGAATGTTCTGGAACTAGGTATTGGTGATGGTTGTACAAAATTTTATTGTACTAAATGCCACTGAGCTGTACACTTTAAACAGGTTAAAGGGGTGAATTTTATGCTATGTGACTTTTCACACAATAAAAATACAGCTAAAACATGGATGAATCTTGAAGACATTCTGCTAAGTAAAAATGACACTTATATAAAATAGGCAGAATAGGTAAGCAACAGGAAAAGAAAACAGATTAGTGGTTGCCAGGAGCCATGTGGAGGCGGAATGGGAGTGAGGGCTTAACAGTACAGGATTTCTGAATAATTTGTGAAACTAGATAATGATGATGATTATACAACCTTGTGGATGTACTTAATGCAACTGGATTGTACACTTTAAAATGGGTAAAATGGTAAATTTTATGCTGTCTGTATTTTACCATAATTAAAAAAAATCCACAGTGGAGCCCTTTAAAAGTAATACTGACTTTATCGTGAATATAATATACTTACTGTAGAAATGTAGAAAATACAGAAGAGTACAAACCATAGAGAAAGAAACCTCACATAATCCAGATCATAAATGCAATCACTACTGCTGATTTTTGCTTTTCTATGCACATACCTTTTAATTATATAATATGTTCCGGACAAAATCATTTTTGAAAATATATTCTTTTACTTGACATCATTTCATAAGAATTTTTCCTATGTTATTAAAATATACCTAAACATTTTTTGAAAGTCAAATGGCAAAATATAAACAAATAGAGAAATCAATGAAGCAAGAAGTGGCAGGAGAAGAAAATTTTGGAGGAAGAGGGGTCAAGAGAGTGTGTTTTTAAAATAGGAGAAATAAGGACCCTGCACTGGGAGGCCAAGGAAAGGATTTGCTGATTGTTGGAGGTTCTTTTGGTCATTGTGGGTTTTCACAAATCCATTATGATGCTGAGAAGATTAAACCGTGTGTCTGACAAGGTCTTGGTGCTCCGGCTGGATGTCAGGCCTGAGCCTCTGAGGTGGGAGAGCCGAGTTCAGGACATTGGACCACCAGAGATCCCCCAGCCCCACATAATATCAATTGGCGAGAGCTCTCCCAGACATCTCCATCTCAATGCTAACACCCAGCTCCACTCAATGGCCAGCAAGCTACAGTGCTGGACACCCCATGCCAAAGAACTAGCAAGACAGGAACACAACCCCACCCATTAGAAGAAAGGCGGCCTAAATTCATAATAAGTTCACAGATACCCCAAAACACACCACCAGACAGGGTCCTGCCTACCAGAAAGACAAGATCCAGCCTCATCCACCAGAACACAGGCACCACTCCCTCCACCAGGAAGCCTACACAACCCACTGAAACAACCCTAGCCACTGGGGGCAGACACAAAAAACAATGGGAACTATGAACCTGCAGCCTGTGCAAAGAAGACGCCAAACACAGTAGGTTTAGGAAAATGAGAAGACAGAGAAACATACAGCAGATGAAGGAGCAAGGTAAAAACCCACCAGACCAAACAAATGAAGATGAAATAGGCAGTCACCCTGAAAAAGAATTCAAAGTAATGATTGTAAACATGATCCAAAATCTTGGAAATAGAATGGAGAAAATACAACAAAGGATTAACAAGAAACTAAAAGAAATAAAGAACAAACAAATAATGAAGAACAACAAAATAAATGAAATTAAACATTCTCTAGAAGGAATCAATAGCAGAATAACTGAGGCAGAAGAAAGGATAAGACCTGGAAGATAAAATAATGGAAGTAAATACTGCAGAGCAGAATAAAGAAAAACATGAAAAAAACTGAGGACAGACTCAGAGAATTCTGGGACAACATTAAACGCAGCAACATTTGAAATGTAGGGGTCCTAGAAGAGGAAAAGAAAAAGAAAGGGACTGAGAAAATATTTGAAGACATTATAGTTGAAAATTTCCCCAATATGGGAAAGGAAAAAATCTGTCAAGCCCAGAAAGCACAGAGAGTCCCATACAGGATAAATTCAAGGAGAAACATGCCAAGACACATATTAATCAAACTATCAAAAATTAAATACAAATCAAAATATTAAAAGAAGTAAGGGAAAAGCAACAAATAACATACAAGGGAATCCCCATAAGGTTAACAGCTGAACTTTCATCAGAAACTCTGCAAGCCAGAAGGGTGTAGCAGGACATATTTAAAGTGATAAAGGGGAAAAACCTACAACCAAGATTACTCCACCCAGCAAGAATCTCATTCAGATTCAATGGAGAAATTAAAACCTTGACAGACAAGCAACAGCAAAGAGAATTCAGCACCACCAAACCAGCTTTACAACAAATGCTAAAGGAACTTATCTAGGCAGGAAACATAAGAGAAGGAAAAGACCTACAATAAGAAACCCCAAAATATTAAGAAAATGGTAATAAGAACATACATATGGAAAATTACCTTAAATGTAAATGGATTAAATGCTCCAACCAAAAGACATAGACTGGCTGAATGGATACAAAAACAAGACCAGTATATATGCTGTCTACAAGAGACCCACTCCAGACCTAGGGACACATGCAGACTAAAAGTGAGGGGATGGAAAAAGATATTCCATGCAAACGGAAATCAAAAGAAAGCTGGAGGAGGAATACTAATATCCGACAAAAGAGACTTTAAAATATAGACTATACAAGAGACAAAGAAGGACAATACATAATGATCAAGGGATCAATCCAAGAAGAAGATATAACAATTGTAAATATTCATGCACCCAACAAAGGAGCAGTTCAATACATAAGACAAATGCTAACAGCAATAAAAGGGGAAATCGACAGTAACACAATTGTAGTAGGGGACTTTAATATCCCACTTTCATCAATGGACAGATCATCCTAAATGAAAATAAATAAGGAAACACAAGCTTTAAATGATACAATACACATTATGGACCTCATTGATATTTAAAGCACATTCCATCCAAAAACAACAGAATATACTTTCTTCTCAAGTGCTCATGGAACATTCTCCAGGATAGTTCATATCTTGGATCACAAATCAAGCCTTGGTAAATTTAAGAAAATTGAATCCGTATCAAGTATCTTTTCCAACCACAGTGCTATGAGACTAGATATCAATTACAGGAAAAATTCTGTAAAAAAATACAAACAAATGGAGGCTAAACAATACACTACTAAATAACCAAGAAATCACTGAAGACATCAAAGAGAAAATCAAAAAATACCCAGAAACATATGACAATGAAAACATGATGACCCAAAATCTAAGGGATGCAGCAAAAGCAGTTCTAAGAGGGAAGTATATAGCAATACAACCCTACCTCAAGAAACGAGAATCATCACAAATGAACAACCTAACCTTACACCTAAAGCAAGTAGAGAAAGAAGAACAGAAAACCCCAAAGTTAGCAGAAGGAAAGAAATCGTAAATATCAGATCAGAAAAAAATGAAAAGGATATGAAGAAAATGATAGAAAAGATCAATAAAACTAAAAGCTGGTTCTTCGAGAAGATAAACAAAATTGATAAATCATTAGCCAGACTCATTGAGAAAAAAAGGGAGAAGACTTAAGCTAATAGAATTAGAAATGAAAAAGAAATAACAAATGATACTGCAGAAATTCAAAGGATCATGCGAGATTACTACAAGCAACTATATGCCAATATAATGCACAATCTGGAAGAAATGGACACATTCGTAGAAATGCACAATCTTCAGAGACTGAACCAGGAAGAAATGGAAAATATGAACAGACCAATCACAAGCACTGAAATTGAAACTGTAATCAAAAATCTTCCAACAAACAAAAGCCCAGGAACAGATGGCTTCACAGGCAAATTCTATCAAATATTTAGAGAAGAGCTAACACCTATCCTTCTCAAAATCTTCCAAAATACAGCAGAGGAAGGAACACTCCCAAACTCATTCTATGAGGCCACCATCACCCTGATACCAAAACCAGACAAAGATGTCACAAAGAAAGAAAATTACAGGCTAATATCACTGATGAACATAGATGCAAAAATCCTCAACAAAATACTAGCAAACAGAATCCAACAGCACATTAAAAGTATCATACACCATGATCAAGTGGGGTTTATCCCAGGAATGCAAGGATTCTTCAATATACGCAAATCGATCAATGTGATACACCATATTAACAAATTGAAGGATAAAATCCATATGATCATTTCAATAGATGCAGAAAAAGTTTTTGACAAAATTCAACACCCATTTATGATAAAAATTCTCCAGAAAGTAGGCATAGAGGGTACGTACCTCAACATAATAAAAGCCATATATGACAAACCCACAGCCAACATTGTTCTCAATGGTGAAAAACTGAAACCATTTCCATTAACATCAGGAACAAGACAAGGTTGCCCACTCTCACCACTATTATTCAACATAGTTTTGGAAGTTTTAGCCACAGCAATCAGAGAAGAAAAAGAAATAACAGGAATCCAAATCGGAAAAGGAGAAGTAAAACTGTCACTGTTTGCAGATGACATGATACTATACATAGAGAAGCCTAAAGATGCTACCAGAAAACTAGTAGAGCTAATCAATGAATTTGTTAAATTAGCAGGATACAAAATTAATGCAAAGAAATCTCTTGCATTCCTATATGCTAATGACGAAAAATCTGAAAGAGAAATTAAGGAGACACTCCCATTTACCATTGCAACAAAAAGAGTAAAATACCTAGGAATAAACCTACCTAAGGAGGCAAAAGACCTGTATGCAGAAAACTTTAAGACACTGATGAAAGAAATTAAAGGTGATACAAACAGATGGAGAGATATACCATGTTCTTGGATTGGAAGAATCAACATTGTGAAAATGACTCTACTACCCAAAGCAATCTACAGATTCAAAGCAATCCCTATCAAACTACCACTAGCATTTTTCACAGAACTAGAACAAAAAATTTCACAATTTGTATGGAAACACAAAAGACCCCGAATAGCCAAAGCAATCTTGAGAAAGAAAAACAGAGCTGGAGGAATCAGTTTCCCTGACTTCAGACTATACTACAAAGCTACAGTAATCATGATAGTATAGTACTGGCACAAAAACAGAAATATAGATCAGTGGAACAGGGTAGAAAACCCAGAGATAAACCTATGCACATATGGTCACCTTATCTTTGATAAAGGAGGAAAGAATGCACAATGGAGAAAATACAGCCTCTTCAACAAGTGGTGCTGGGAAAACTGGACAGCTACATGTAAAAGAATGAAATTAGAACATTCCCTAACACCATACAGAAAAATAAACTCAAAACGGATTAAAGACCTAAATGTAAGGCCAGACACTATCAAAGTCTTAGTGGAAAACACAGGCAGAACACTCTATGACAGAAATCACAGCAAGATCCTTTTTGACCCACCTCCTAGAGAAATGGAGATTAAACCAAAAATAAATAATTGGGTTCTAATGATACTTAAAAGCTTTTACACAGCAAAGGAAACCATAATCAAGATGAAAAGACAACCCTCAGAATGGGAGAAAATATTTGCAAACAAAGCAACTGACAAAGGATTAATTGCCAATATTTACAAGCAGCTCATGCAGGTCAATATCAAAAACACAAACAACCCAATCCAAAAATGGGCAGAAGACCTATATAGACATTTCTCCAAAGAAGCTATACAAATTGCTAACAAACACATGAACGGATGCTCAACATCACTAATCATTAGAGAAATGCACCTCACACTGGTCAGAATGGCCATCATCAAAAACTCTACAAACAATAAATGCTGGAGAGGGTGTGGCGAAAAGGGAACCCTCTTGCACTTCTGATGGGAATATAAATTGATACAGCCACAATGGAGAATAGTATGGAGGTTCCTTAAAAAACTAAAAATAGACCTACCATGTGACCCAGGAATCCCACTACTGGGCATATAACCTGAGAAATCCATAATTGAAAACGTGTCATGCAGTACAAGGTTAACTGCAGCATTATTTACAATAGGCAGGACATGGAAGCAACCTAAGTGTCCATCAACAGATGAATGGATAAAGAAGATGTGACACATATGTACAATGGAATATTACTCATCCATAAAAAGAAATGACATTGAGTTAGTTGTAGTGAGGTGGATGGATCTAGAGTCTGTCATACCGAGTGATGTAAGTCAGAAAGAGAAAAACAAATACCGTATGCTAACACATATATATGGAATCTAAAAAAAAAAAAAAGGTTCTTAAGAACCCAGCAGCAGGACAGGAATAAAGACACAGACGTTGAGAATGGACTTAAGGACACAGGGAGGGGGAAGCATAATCTGGGATGAAGTGAGAGAGTAGCATGGACATATATATACTACCAAATGTAAAATAGGTAGCTAGTTGGTAGCAGCCGCATTGCACAGGGCAATCAGTGCAGTGCTTTGTGACCACCTAGAAGGGAGGGATTGGGAGGGTGGAATGGAGATGCAAGAGGGAGGGGATATGGGTATATATGTATACGTATAGCTGATTTACTTTGTTATACAGCAGAAACTAACACACCATTGTAAAGCAATTTTACTCCAATAAAGATGTTAAAAATGATAAAAAAATAAATACTAAATAAATAAAATAAAATAGGAGAAATAATAGCATGTTTTATGCTGCTGGAAAGATAACTGATTACAGTGAAATAAACATAATGAAATCATTTTTGGTGAAGACATGTTTATTTGTGTATGCATGTGTATGTGTGTGTCTGTGTAGACACAGACTGCCACTGATATGTCTGGAAGGATATATACCAAAATGTTAGCAGTATTTATCAGTGTTAGGATATGCAATACCTTTCCTAAAAGTTTTTCTTATAATTACCAATTTTTCTACTGTGAGCATATATAACTTAGGTAATAAAAAATAAGTTAAAGGATAGAGAAAATAGACATTCGCAGAAACTTCAATTAAAAAAATTGCAATAGGTGCAAAAAGAACCCAAAACAAACAAACAAAAAACAACAACAAAGGGCTTCTCTGGTGGCGCAGTGGTTGAGAGTTCGCCTGCTAATGCAGGGGACACGGGTTCGTGCCCCGGTCCGGGAAGATCCCACATGCCGCGGAGTGGCTGGGCCCGTGAGCCATGGCCGCTGAGCCTGTGTGTCCGGAGCCTGTGCTCTGCAACGGGAGAGGCCACAACAGTGAGAGGCCCTTGTACCGCGAAAAAAAAAATTGCAATAGGACTTCCCTGGTGGCACAGTGGTTAAGAATCTGCCTGCCAATATAGGGGACATGGGTTTGAGCCCTGGTCTGGGAAGATCCCACATGCCATGGAGCAACTAAGCCCGTGTGCCACAACTACTGAGCCTGTGTGCCACAACTACGGAAGCCCACATGCCTAGAGACTGTGCTACATAACAAGTGAAGCCACCGCAATGAGAAGCCCGCACACTGCAATGAAAAGTAGCCTCTGCTTGCCGCAACTAGAGAAAGCCTGCACACAGCAATGAAGACCCAATGCAGCCATAAATAAATAAATAAATAAATAAATTTTAAAAAATGCAATAGAAAAGAAGTTAAATGATTTTCAGAACAAAGAACATTTTTAAAGCAGCATATGAACTCAGTTAAGAGTATAATCATGAGAACTATCTCACCATTCTTTGTTTCCTCCAATGGAAGGACCAAAATCTGGGACTACCCTAAAACAAAAAAGGTGCCTAAAAAATAGAAAGCTTATCTTCCATAATCGTTATTTTCAATGGCTACCCTTTCTGCTCTTTGGATATTTTCTAAGTATCAAGAGTGCTGTTTCACATCACACTTCTATATGTATCCAGATACAGTCTCCTCGATGGAAAGCACAATTATCTTTAATAGTAGTAATAGTGCCCGTACAGCATTTATTATGGACTTACCCAGTAAAATAGATTGTGAATCTTACAGGAGAAATGTGTAGTTAAGGGCCTCTTGGAAGTTTGTCCTTCAAATTTGGAGGATAAACCATCTACCCTCGTTAATGCCATTTCAGAATTGGAAACATTTCTAAGACAACCAGTGGGCCTTTCTCACTGTCTTTTACTAACATGGTGGCCTGGTTTAGAATCTAAGTGTGTAAGTCTGAGGATTTGGAGCATTTCTAAGAATATGTGGTGTGTTTAAAATATCCTCTGATTATAAGGTATATTTTATTTAAGTTAAAATTTATTTTTGAATAGTTATTATAAATATGAGGTTAGAAATTCGAAAAGCACACACAAAAGTTCATACAAGTAAGCCTCCAAGTCTCTTTCACATATTTGTCTAACAATAGATTACCCTCCAAAAGAGGCAAGCCACTAACAATGTATAAGGATGCCAGTTTTCCCACCTTTTCTCCAATCCAATTTGTTTCCAAACTTCTTGTTCTTTGCCAATATGATTGATGAGAAACAATATATCATTGTAATTATAATTTTCACTTCTGTTATTATCAGTGAGATGAAAGATTTTCTCATATATTTAAGAAATGTTGATTTGTCTTTTTTATGAACAATCTGTTCATATATGTGCTTATTTTTCTACTGGATTGTTGGTCACTGGTCTTTTCTTTATGATTTCATAGGGGTTTGCTATATATTAAGGAGCTTAGTAAGGCATAGTTTCAAGCATGAAAAAAAGACAGAAAAGGAAAAAAAAAACTATCAAATCTAAATTACGCGTATCCTCCCAAATGTTCATTGCAAAATGTGATTTAGATTCTCCAGGTTTCTTTTCAAAATGTATTTTTAAAAAATCTTTGCTTCCTTCCTCCATTGAAAATTATACACAGAGCATCTCCCATATGGCAGACTCTAGGCTAAGCCTTGGGGTTACAGACATCAAAGACAAAGACAAACCTAGAGATAGGCCTTGATCTGTAAACAGCAGAAGGTGCCATGGAATTTTCATGACTCAATGGCCCCTCACTTTTTTCAACTTGGAATGGAAAATCAAAAAATATGTATATATATATTCAGGGAGAATGAGCATATGCATTCATTAGGCAGGATGTAGTGGTGAGAGAAGTCAGGAGAGCAGCTAGGATCTCCCTTGAGAAGTGCATGGGTAGTGTTCCTTTTTCCTTAGAGAGGACAGTGAAGAGGAGCCAGGTGAGGCCCTACCTGGTGCCTGACACCTGGCTGTGGGGTGAGACAGGGAGGGTTGTCTGAGGCGCTGCGGGTTCTGACAGGGAAAGGCCCTCTTTCCTGGGCAACTGTGGGGATGGCGAAATGGCAAAGTGTGCTACCACTGTGACTGAGAAAATGGCAGTGTGGCAGAAAGAATGACAACACTGGCACAGACAGGTGGTTTGTTTCCTCAGGCCAGAGGTCTATCTAGGGCTGTCATCCCTTAGAAGAGGGGCAGTGGCTCGGCCTCCACGGGCGCCGCCTCCCACCTTCCTCCCCTCCGTGGTCCCAGGAACAGTGAAAGCAGAACTGGGGAGGGCTGCCCAGAACCTCCGGGGTGGTCTGGCCTCAAATCGCCTCTCCTCTTCCAGCCTCCTTTTCTGCTATTTCCTCTACCTCATCTGACTTTTTGTGTAGGCAATATGGTGGGTCAGGCGTAAAAAGGGCCCCACAACGAGATAGTTTGGCATTTAATCCCTTCTCACTTTAGTGCTGCTTTCTTAACTCTCTTCCACTTCACCTTCCATTTTAGGTGACAAATAAGGAAACCCTGCGGTGGGGGTGTGGGGTGGGAGGTGGCTCGAGTACAAAGATATTTGAGATTCATCCTCTTCCATGAGTACAGAGTTGTTTTCCACATACCCATGCTCAGGCTCCTGCGTGTTTAGGTGCAGAAAATATCGTGGGCGTCAGGAGGGGAGGCAGGGCATAAGAATGCCTTATGTATACACCGGGGTAGTTTGGTATTAATATGCTTCTCTCCGTCCATCTGTGCTTTCCCTATATTCTCATCCCACCTTACCTTCGACTATTTCTGTGCAAGAAATACAGTAGGCAATAAGGGCGAGAAACTTAGAGGAGAACAAGAAAAGACTAAGGTGTTTTATATTGATCAGCAAGTCGGACCAGAGCAGCTTTCCAGGCGCCCCGCCCCGCCCCTGCCCTTTAGTTCAAAAGGCTGATTGCTGAGAAGGGCGGCTTGAAGGGGCTTCTCTCATAAAGGTGACGCATAGTTTTTGGAATAGATCAGAATTTACCTTCCTCTTTCAGTCTTGAGCCTCCTTCCTGACCTTCTTACCTCGGCCCCCTCCCCCAACCCACACACTACGGCAGGCCGCAGGCTTTGGAGAAGGGAATTTGTAACAACTATATTTTGGTATCCGTCCGCCTTATCAGGCCGAAGCGGATTCACTGATGTCACCTCCCGAAACCCGTATACATTTCAGTTCAGGGGAAAAGATTGTAGGTTTGGGGTGGAGGAACTCCCTAACAGAGGGGAACTAATACCGAGACCCTTTGGTTTAGTCGGCTTCTCTCCGTCCAGCGCTGCTTTCTAAAAATCCAGACCCCGCCCCTGCCCACTCCAGTACCGAAACAGCCAGGGTAGGCGGGACGGAGCTCGCTGACAGAGAAAGCGGCACTATGCAAGGCCTGGTATCACTCCGCTTCCGTGAGGCCGGATCGCCTTCAACTCCGCTAAAGCTGCTCGGTTTTGGTTCTGGGGACGTGGAGAGACAAAGTCTGCGGAGGAAAAGGTAGCTGTTAAGAGTCACTAGGAGCGGGTCCCTGAGGCGTCCTGGGGGCGGTAAGGAGAAGGAAATTCCAGAAAGTTACAGTCGTTTGCCAGTTACGGCCCTTTATCTGATAAAGCAGGTATCTCGTCATGAATCTGCCGTGCCGGGCCAAACCCCAAACATAGTCGCCGCCATTGTCTCGTGTCCTTGTATCCGTCTGACTGTCCGTCCCTCTTTCTTAGGGTTCGGCACCCCTCGAGGCAAGGAAATGAGAAAACTGCCTCTCATCCAAGCAGAGCAGGTCAGTGAGAAGGCGGGCATTGCTTGGGAGTGTGGATATGGGTGTCAGAGATGAACGTGGGAGATGTGACTTGGTCATGGGGCGCGGGTGGTGAGAGGGAGAGAGGGACAGGGTTCATTTGAGCGGCACGCAATGATAAATTAAAAATGATCTGCCTCTTGCTAGCTTTATTTCCCGACACTGCCCTCCCCCAACCCACCATGTTTGGGGAGGGAAAGGAGTGTAGTAGCGGCTTCTAGCGGAGAAATGGTGGATTACATTAATAGGAGGAGGGGCTGCTGCTGTCTGTGAGAGCAGTGGTCTGGGGAGCCCTGGGAGGGAAAGAGTGTAAAAGGAGGTTGTAAGTGTTTGATAATCAAGGCCCTGGATTAGAAAAGGGTCTCCTGTCCTGGTTACTAGGCTAACTATTAATAACCAAGTCTCTCCCACTGTCTTTTCATTGGGTCGTTGAGTATGTATCATGCGTTTATATGTGTAGGTCTGTTTCTGCATTTGCGGTACTCTATGTTTCTGTAAAGACCGGTAGGGGGCAGTGAACCTCAAAGGGTATAAGAAAAAGAAAATTGGCTTAATTTCTGTAGAGAGGTCAGTGCTTGGATGTGGTAGATGGCTAAGACTAGAGCAGGTAGGAATCTAGGGGAAATTCCAGATCTCCTTTCTGCCAGCTTTCCAAACAGCCCTTCCTTATTCCCATTGTGTTGAAGAAAATGATAGGCTTTGGGGAAAAAAAGGAAACACAAGAACTTAGATGAAATTTGGAAATCATACTTTTCTTTGATTTCGAAGCCAATTTCCATGGTTTGAGCATTCCATCCCTACTAACACCACCACTATCTTGCAGCGATTTTCGAGTTGTCTCTGCAGGGCAATTGTCAGACTTTGAGAATGGAGCAGAGGAGCTTGGAGATTTGGGGGAGGGGAGGAAGAAAGAGAAATTTTTGGCAATCAGGTACTTGTATCCAGAAAGGATCAGTGTCCTACGTACTGATCTCTACCAAGGGCTCGGTCTCCATTGTCTCTGTTTATTTATTTAACTCTGCATTTGTGAATCTTTGCGTGTAGGTCTGTCCTTAGGTCTGTGGAACTCTCAGTTGTTGTGAAGGCTTGTAAATGGTAACCCAACTTGAAGCTAGGAAATAATGAAGAAGAGAAATGTGTCCTATATCTGTTTAGATTGGTGTGAGGGTAGAGTGATTGAGATAGAGAATTCTATCTCTTCTGTTTTGCCAGTTTACTAACCCGTTTGGTCCCCTGCTGATTTAGTTGGGAGCCTTCCTAAGCTTTGGGGGTATAGAAGGGTAATACCTGCTTTTATTACTTCCCACTTGGTTTTCCTATTCTTATGCTTCACCCCAGTCCATTTTTGAAACAGGGAAGTGCCAGGGCAGTCACTGAAGTGGAAAATAGTGGGAAACAGAGAGGAGGAGCAGTCCTGAAGCAGGCAATGGGGGAAGGGACCAGAAGGAGGGAAACACTAGACAAACTACATATATAGGGACCAGGGACCAAAGTCAGTCTACCAAGAGATCAGTTTCCAATCCTCCTGTTTGTTTATTTGTCTATAGATCTGCCTTTAGGTCTGCTGTAGGGCTTGTCATCATTGGAAGCAAGGAAAGGAGGAGAAAATTACTCCAGATCAGAGAAGGTTAGTGTATGTGGAGACTTCCTCAGTAGACCTGTAGGATGAAGTAGTGGAGATCTGCTTGGGTGTGGTAGGGGTAGAGAGCCAGTCTAGGGAATCTTCAGTCTCTCACTCCCATTCAGCTTTTCCACTCTCCATACTCTGTTTTGTGTCTGGAAAAAAGATCAGTTGCAACTACAGTAGTTGCAACTACAGTAGGGAGCATGAAATGAAGGGAGAAGGATTTTGCTAATTATCTACCTTTTACACTTAGCACTGAATTTTCATACTTTCCTGTCTCTCTGTGCTAATCAACATGAGCAAAAAGTTGGAAAAGACTCAAAGCCCCATTTCCTTCCTCCACCCCTAGGTCCAACTTCAGTGGCAGATCTGGTGGCCTTGGAGTGGCTGAAGACCACCACCCTCCACAGGGCTGCGCTCAGGCACACAGCCATCCTTCCTTTCCCTGAGTGAGCTTCCTCTGCACGTTGTTTATATCACTGGCAGAGCCTATAGTTGGAAAGGGGGCTGAGTGACAACTGGACTTTGTATGAAAACACCAACTTGGGAGAGACCTTCAGTCAAGGCTGAGACGGGGGTGGGGATACATAACTTGGCCTTGCCTTTAACTTGGATCATGACTGGCTTCGAGGCTAAGGCAAGGGCAGAGGAGGGGCTGGGGCTGGCCTGAAAGCTGGAATCTGTGGCCCTGCCAACACTAGAGCCAAGGCTAAGATCCATGCCAAGGCAGTGGCTGAGACAGAATCGGAAACAGGACCAGTGACCCAGGCCAAGCCTGGGGATGGAGCAATGGCCAGGATACAGGCAGTGACCTACACTGAGGCCGTGCCTTGACAAGGGAAGTGAGCAAGATGGAAGCTAAAACTAAGACTAGAGTTGTGGCTGAGACTAAGGCAGACCCCCCTACAGAACCTGGTATAGTGTCCCAAACCAAGTCAAAGGCCATGCCTATGTCCAGGGTCAGTGCTGTGACCAAGTATGAAGTCAAGGCTGGTGCTGGAAGTGAAGTCAATATCAGGTCCTTTGCTAAGGCTGATGGTAAAGACAATATTGGGTCCAGGTCCCAGAGAAGGAGAGAGGCCAGCATCAAGTTGAGGGTGGGGGACAGAGCTGGTATTGTAATTGAGTCCAGTGATGAGGCTGAAGAAAATGTCTGCTCTTGGTTTTGGACTGGAGAAGAGCCTAGTGTAGGATCCTGGTTCTGGCCTGAAGAAGAGACCCCTTTTCAAGTGTATAAGCCTCCACGTAAGATCCAGGAAAAGCCCAAGCCCAAGCCCAAACCCGAACTTACTATAAAGCAAAAAGCGGCAGCATGGTCAAGGGCCAGGTTTTGTGTCCTAGTCCCAGTAGAGGGAGGGGAGCGATCCTTGCCTCCAGAAGGGAACTGGACTCTGGTTGAGACCTTGATTGAAACTCCTCTGGGGATTCGGCCTCTGACCAAGATCCCACCCTATAATGGGCCTTACTTCCAGACCTTAGCTGAGCTCAAAAAACAGGTTAAGTATAGGGAAAAGTATGGGCCCAATCCAAAAGCCTGCCGCTGCAAATCACATGTTTTTAGTTTAGAGCCTAAAGAGTTTGATAAACTCGTTGCCCTACTTAAGTTAACTAGGGATCCTTTCATTCATGAAATAGCTACAATGATAATGGGTATCAGTCCTGCTTATCCATTTACCCAAGATATAATTCATGATGTAGGTATTACTGTTATGATTGAAAACTTGGTCAATAATCCCAATGTTAAAGAACACCCTAGAACTTTAAATATGGTGGATGACAACTCTGAGTCTTCTGGAGAACCAAAAACAGGAGAGTCATATGTAAACCAAGTTTGTAAGGACATAATCTCTTTTCCTTTGAACTCCCCTGAGCAACTGGCTGGACTAAAATTATTAGTGCAGCTGAGTGTAAAATTTGAGGACCACCATATGATTGTCAATTACATTCCAGATATCCTCACCTTGTTAAACAAGGGAAGTGGCAAAACCAAGTTTTATGTTTTAAAAGTGTTTTCGCGCTTGTCTAAAAATCAAGCCAATACAAGAGAACTGATCAGTGCCAAAGTACTGTCATCACTGGTTGCGCCGTTTAACAAAAATGAGTCAAAGGCCAATATTCTTAATACCATTGAAATATTTGAGAATATAAATTTCCAATTCAAAAAGAAGGTGAAGCTATTTACCAAGGAAGAGTTCACTAAATCTGAACTTATTTCCATATTCCAGGAAGCAAAACAGTTTGGTCAGAAACTACAAGACTTAGCAGAGCACAGTGATCCTGAGGTGAGAGATAAAGTTATACGATTAATACTCAAACTCTGAATAGCCGTATGTTCTCACAAAGCCTTGAATAACTTTTTGGTGTTGTAATATGAAATGAATGCATATTATAAGTTCAATATTTATGCCATCTGTGCTGATTGAAGGAGGCAGTTTTATGGATACCAAATGATCTTGAGAGCTTGAATGTTTGTTGATTTTTACTGTGCTATATAAATTAAGATATTTTTAGTATTTCTGCAATATGACCTAATAATGAACTTATTCATCCTGAGTAAACTATACTTCTGTGCTTTATATTGACATAAGTGTATTCATTAATACTTCATTTACATGTAAATAAAGTTGCATGCTAAAACTGGTGAAAACATTGTCCTAGTTCTTCAGTTGAAGTCTAGTCAGAGGGATAAAGCACAAGTAACAGAATAATAAAGAGCACTGTCTGCGTCTGTAGTGGGGTACAAACAAAACAAGTTTACATTGAAAGATCATTTAGTTTCAGCATGTTCAAAGAGTAGAATCACTCTGTACACAAGAAGACAGGACTGTGCTACTGGCTGACATCTGGGCAGACCTGGGGAAAGGGGTGAAGACATAGACTTAGGAGTAAAGGAACACAGATGCTTTCATTCCAGTTTGAGTCCCAGAACTTGTGCTCAGCCTTTCACATAAGATGTCTTATCAGGATATCTTGAAGCTTTTTAACCTCCAGGAAAGTTCCTGGTTTTCATTCCCATTTAGCAAAGCCATGGAAGTGTGGTTCTAAAAGGACCTAGTCCCACTGTACCCTCAACATCCAGGTGCCCCATCTTGGGGTACCAAGTTTACTGCTTCATCTGAGGCTCCCCCACTCCCCGTATTCCTGGGTCTCAGAGGAGGGCCTTTCTAGGGTCTAACTAAAAAAATTGCTTCATAGAAAATCTCATTTGCCCCATCTTTATGACTGTTTGCTCTCATATTTGCTTTTGTTTGCTGACCAATGCTTTGGACTTGGTGATTTGCACCTACGGTTGATGACAGTGCCCTGTTTGTGATGATCCCTTTTGATTAGAGCTCAGCTCTATGAGGCAGCCACAGCAGACCAAAGTCCTTTAGGAGTGTGTGGTTAGGAAGAAATTACTTCCCCTAATCCCACTATCCTATTTATTTGTACAGTTTACAGAGCTGAAGCCACGTTGTCTATACTACCTCAGCTCCTCCTGTTTATACCTAACAAAAGCTAAGTTCTGGTTAAGAGTTTGTGGCATAGAATGCCAGAGTTTAGATTGGGATCTGGGGTCACCTCTGCCTCTCCTACCCTCTGTCTCCTTTGCTGTTATCATTCCTCTTTCCTTAACTGCCCAGAATTGGGAAATTGGGTATTGAGAAATACAGTGTACAATTACTGGTCTTTCTATTGAGCTTCCTCTCTCTCCTAACTTTTTATGTGTTTGGGGGAAGGCCTAAACCTACAAATCTCAACAAGATGTCATGTACCCCTAGTTTTAGCAGCTATCTTTAGTTTAATTTCTGTTGAGGTCAAATCTGAATCTATCTTCTGTATATCTAGGAGTTAAAATGAAAGACAACCAGCCACGTTTGTGCATTAAGGGTGAAAAAATGTAGGTAGGCTTTTTGCAACATACAGTTGCAACTTAGATGATTTTTGGCGTTCTTTATAACTTGGTTTTTAATCCACAAAACTCCCATAGTCTGGAATTCTAGCTGTGGGTACTGCTTTCAGAATTGGGGATCTTCACAGTACAATTGGACCAGACCCTTTGGAAATATTCTGTGTCTCAAATGCCCTGTGGAGCACACACTTAATCAGTTGATGGCTGTGAAATTTTCCATTAGTTAAAGAGAAGGGTGAGTTTGGGGTATGTAGGTATTGTATCAAAGCAAGAAGCTGATGGTCTGTCCTTGAGTAGGAATTATGGAAGACATAGTCAGTTCCCAAATTGTTCCTGGGGTGTACTCAAAGTCAAAACCCCATTGCTCATCTCTTGTTTCATGTCCTTTTCTGGAAAAATAATTCAGGCAAGCCCATGTAGTATCAGGGCTGATCCAGATGTTACTTGTCTCAATATGTTGCTGGCTGGGGGTAAAAATCAGTGTAGATTTCTCATCTTTCCTGTCATCAAGTAAAGCAGGGAATCTTCCTGCAACACAACTGGACTATTAGCACCTACCGACCCTTTGCTGGGCCCTCAATTTTATTTATTTATTTATCTATCTATCTATCTATTTATTTATTTATTTATTTACCCACCCTCAATTTTAAATGAGGAACTTTCAGGGGAATCCATCTATAAAATATCACCAAATTCCCTAGCAAGTCTTTCAAGGCTCTATATCCTTCAGCATATTTTCATTGTCCCCATTATATCCCACCTGCATTCAAGCCACATGGGACTTCAGGCTCTCTGAAGCACCTTAGGTGAGAAATCCTCATCCAGAACTAATGATTCATCCCTCAGCGAGCCAGTGACCAAGTACAAAAAAGCTTTTAGAGGAGGGGCACACTATCATTCTTAAGTTTTCATAACAGATAATTTCTTCTGAGTCAAAACTAGTCTGGTATGAAAAACAAAAACTTCTGTGGCTGTCACCCCTTGGTGTATAAATCTCAAGAGGATAAGAAACAAGAGGAAATGGCTCAAAGGTTGTGCCTTTTCCATTTGAGCCTCCTGTTAAAGTAATGTCATTTTTCTGGTATACCGAGAACAATGGTAGGAACTTTTATAATTTACATAAATCCATTAATGTCATTATATATAAAGTTTTGAAATACAATATTAAAATTACCAAAGATAGCCTAGATGAACAACTCTATTAAGTGAAAAGCTTTACAATTAATTCCCTCTCCCTTTCTCTTCATTCTGCAAGAAACCCATGGCTCCACTATACAGAAAAATATATTTTCTTTTTGGGACTGTTGTGGCCACCCCTCAGAGACAGAATACACTATCACCCCAGATTTGGTTCAGATGCCGATACTGATGATGTCACACACATACACACACCAAGACAGAATGAAAAGTTATTACTCATTAATGAGTGTGTGTATCTTCTTTGTCCATTCATCTATTGATGGACATCTAGGTTGTTTCCACATCTTGGCTATTCTAAATAATGCCGCAATGAGTATAGGGGTGCATATATCTTTTCAAATTAGTGTTTTTGTTTTCTTCAGGTAAATACTCAGAAGTGGAGTTGCTGGATGGTATGCTAGTTCTATTTTTAATTTTTTGAGGAACTTCCATACTGTTTTTTCCATAGTGGCTACACCAATTTACATTCCCACCAACAGTGCATGAGGGTTCCCTTTTCTCCACATCCTCGCCAACATGTTACTTCTTGTCTTTTTGATAATAGCCTTTCTAACAGGTATGGGGTGATATTGTGGTTTAGACCTGCATTTCCCTGATGATTAGTGATGTTGAGCATCTTTTCATGTGTCTATTGGCCATCTGTCTGTCTTCTTTAGAGAAATGTCTATTCAGGTTCTCTGCCCATCTTTTAATTGGATTGTTCATTTTTCTTTTTTTATATTGAGTTGTGTGATTTCTTTATAATTTGGATATTAACCTCTTATTGGACATATCATTTGCAATTATTTTCTGCCATTCAGTAGGTTGTCTTTTTGTTTTGTTTATGGTTTGCTAAGTGAAATAAATCAGACAGAGAAAGACAAGTACCACATGAGCTCACTTATATGTGGAATCTAAAAAACAAAACAAACAAAACAAAATGGAAACAGTGGGAGTTCCTTGGTGGCCTAGTGGTTAGGATTCTGGGATTTCAGTGCTGTGGCCCAGGTTTAATTCCTGGTCAGGGAACTGAAATCCCGTAAACTGCATGGCCAAAAAAGAAAAAAGAAAAAGAAAACAAAAAGAAACCCTGGAAAAACATGAACAGACTTACAGATACAGGGAGCAAATATGTGGTTGCCAGAGGGGAGGGGAGTGGGGATTATGGGACAGTGGATGAAGAGGATTAAGAGATAACAAACTTTCAGTCATAAAATAAGTCATGGAGATGTAATATACAGCATAAAGAATAGAGTCAATAATACTGTAATAATTTTGTATGGTGACAGATGGTTACTGGACTTGTAGTGATCATTTCATAATGTACTTAATTGTTGGATCACTATGTTGTACACCTGACACTAACATAATATTGTGTCAACTATACTTTAATAAAAATAAATGAATAAATAAAATACACTGGAATAAAAACAAGTAATAACAAACCAAAAATGCAATAATACTGGCATTTAAAAAATTATTTGACTTTATGTTTTAGAGCAGTTTTAGGTTTATAGAAAAATTAAGCAGATAGTACAGAGAGCTCCCCTATACTACTACTTCTTTTTTTTTTTTAAGGGGACTCAGTATATAGTGTAGACATTGCCCTCCATTCTTTTTTTTTTAATTTAATTTATTTATTTATTTTTGGCTGTGTTGGGTCTTCATTTCTGTGCAAGGGCTTTCTCTAGTTGCGGCAAGCAGGGGCCACTCTTCATCACGGTGCACGGGCCTCTCGCTATCACGGCCTTTCTTGTTGCGGAACATAGGCTCCAGAGGCTCAGGCTCAGTAGTTGTGGCTCACGGTCCTAGTTGCTCTGCGGCATGTGGGATCCTCCCAGACCAGGGCTCGAACCCATGTCCCCTGCATTGGCAGGCAGATTCTCAACCACTGCGCCACCAGGGAAGCCCTATGCTACTACTTCTTCTCCACCACCTCCTTTCCCTACACACAGTTTCCCATATTATTAGCCTCTTGCATTAGTGTGATATATTTGTTACAGTTGATGAATGAGTATTGATACATTATTACTAACTAAAGTCCTTAGTGTATATTAGGGTTCACCCTTTGTATTGTACATTTCTATGGTTTTTAAAAACTTATGGTAAAATAACATATAAGGTTTGCCATTTTAACCAATTTTATGTGTATAATTCAGTGACATTAAGTACATTTACACTGTCATTTAACCATCATCAATATCAATCTCCAGAACTTTTTTTTATCATCCCAAACTGAAACTCTGTATCCATTAAACAATAACTTCCCACTACCCACTCTGATCAGGCCCTTGTGAGCACTATTCTATTTTCTATCTCTACAAATTTGACAAATCTAGATACAATGTATCTAGAATGTATCTATAATATTTGTTGCTTTGTGTCTGTCTGGCTGTTTCATATAGCATAATATTTTCAAAGTTTATCCTTGTAGCATGTATCAAAATTTTACTTCTTTTTAAGACTGAATAACATTTCATTGTTTGTATATACCACATTTTGTTTATCTATACATCTGTCAATGGACATTTTGGTTGTTTCCAATTTTTGGCTGTTGTGAATCATGTTGCTAAGAACATTGGTGGTAAAAATACCTGTCTGAGCCCTTGCTTTCAATTATTTTGGGCAAATAACTAGAAGTGGAATTGTTACATCATATGGTAATTCTATGTTTAATCTTTTTGAAGAACTGACATACTGTTTTCCACAGTGGCTGAATCATTTTTCATTCACATCAAAAATGCACATGGGTATCAATTTCTCCACATCCTTGCCAACATTTGTTATTTTCTGTGTTTTGATAATACCCATCTTAATGTGTGTGAGGTGGTATCTCATGGTTTTGCTTTGTATTTCCCTAATGACTAGTGATGTTGTGCATCTTTTCATGTGCTTATTGGCCATTTACATATCTTTTTTGAAAATAATGTCTATCTGAGGCCTTTGCCCTTAAAAATAAATCCTTAAAAATAGGGTTGTTTGGCTTTTTTGTTATTGTTGTTAGGTTTTAGGAGTCCTTTAAATATTCTTGATATTAATCCATTATCATATATTATGATTTGCAAGTATTTTCTCCCATTCTATGGCTTGCCTTTTCACTGTCTTGAAAGGGTCTTTTGATGCACATAAGTTTTTAATTTTGACAAAGTCCAATTTATCTTTTTTTATGTTTTGGTGTCCTATCCAAGAAATCATTGCCAAACTCAATGCCATAAAGTTCTTTCCTATATTTTCTTCTAAGAGTTTCAAAATTTTAGCTCTTGAGTTTGTCATTGATCCATTTTGAGTTAATTTTGGTATGTGGTATAAGGTAAAGCTCCAAATCCATTCTTTTGCATGTGGATATCCAGTTTTCCCAATACCATTTCTTGAAAAGAATGTCCATTTACCATTGAATGATCTTGGTACCCTTGTCAAAAATCATTTGGCCACATATGCAAGGGTTTATTTCATGGCTCTTTATTCTGTTTCACTGGTTTATATGTCTATCTTTATGTTGGTACCATACTGTTTAGATTGCTGTAGTTATTGTAGTAAGCTTTCTGTGATGTTGTGATATATAAGTAATATAATTGGTCATTCAGAGGACCAAAATATATTTCTCATATATATTTGGTCTCTATCCATGGTTCCTGGCTCACAGCTCCTGAAACCTTTGAAATTTCCTGAATGATAAGAACAATGGGAGCCATTTTGTCATAATATGTGGTCTCTTGTCCTCAGTTTCTAAAATCCACTTCAGAGCCATTATGGTGAAACAGGTGTTTTATTACTCATAACAAGCCTTTTTCCACCACAACTGGGTTTATGTTAATGAGGTGACTTTTGGAAAGCACCAAAGATGGTGTCCGTCGCCGGAGAAACCAACTCTGTGATTAGAAGGTCGTAATATTCAGTCGAAACCCCTCCTATTACTTCCTGGGAGGGGAGAGAGGCTAGAAGTTGAATCAACCACCAATGGCCAGTGATTTAATCAATCATGCCTATGTATTGAAGCCTCCGTAAACACCCAAAATGATGGGGTTTGGAGAGCTTCTGAGTTGGAGAACATGGGGAGATTCTGGGACAGTGGAGCATTGGGAGAGTGCATGGAAGCTCTGTACCCATTCTCCATACCTTGCCCTATGTATCCATCTGGCTGTTTCTGAATTACATCCTTTGGTAATAAACCAGTAATCTGGTAGGTAAAATGTTTCTCTGAATTCTGTAAGCCACTCTAGCAAATTAATTGAAATTAAGGAGGAAGCCATAGGAACCTCTAATTTATAGCCAGGTGGTAGCTGTCTAGCCGTACAGGTAGCAACCTGGATTCGCAGTTGGCATCTGAAGTCCAAGGAGGGAGTCGTGGAAACCTCCAGTCTGTAGTTGGTCGGTCAGAAGCGCAAGTAACAACCTGGGCTTGAGATTGACATTTGAAGTGGAGAGCAGTCTTGTGGGACTGAGCCCCTGACCTGTGGACTCTGATGCTCTCTCTGGGTAGATAGTGTCATAATTAAGTTTAATCCTAGGACACCTTGCTGGCATTGAGAATTGTTGTTGTTGTAGGAAACTATCTTCCCCCCAACACCCCGACACACACAGATTGGAATTGGGTTCAGAACCACTTTAGTTGGTGTCAGAGAAGTGGGATTTGCTAGAAAGTCCTGGCTCACATAAACATGTAGTTTGGGAAAAGAAAGGATGAAAGGGTGGGGGTTGAGGAACCTTTGATTCATGGTCGTGCATGGTATGGAGCAACAGCTGTGCTACAATCCATTACTAAGGGTAAAAGTTACTAATGGAATTTAGGGATAGATCTGTTGATGAAAAATTGACAGTCAGTCTAAGAAAGAAATAGAAAATTTTATTTGAGACAACCTGAGGATTATAACTAGGAAGGCAGACTTTCAGAAAGCTCTGAGGACTGTTCCACCTGTTAGAGGTCAAAGTACAGTTATATACATTTTTGAGACAAAGGATTATATATCAAGTGATGTATTGACAGTTTACACAATCCGGATCTGCATGTACAAAGTGAGTAGGGGGCCATCATGACCCCTTACAAGATTAAGAAGGAAGGTTATCTCCTAGGGAGGTCTGGTTAGTGCAGATGCACAATACACACTAGAGGAGAGAGAGGAAGCCCAAAGGGGCAGAGAAAAAGTTTATGTTTAAATTTTTCTTGTCTTGCCATAAAATATGAATTTTATTTCATCAACTCCAACTCCTGGGGAGTTGTCTCACTGAATGAATAAGGAAATGCAGACTAATAAGAAAGAGGTAAAATATACAATCCCTTGGTAATTGTTATCTGTTAATAGCTAAACTAAAAGTAAAAGAGTGCTGGATCAGACCCTGATGCTAGACCAAGCTCAGATTTCAGTGAGTCTGAGCTTCAACCACTAGCCTCACAGCTGCCCCCACTCCAAGGTAAAAATTATGCAGGGGCAACAGAAAGTACCTCTAAAACCTCTGGTCACCAAGAAGGTAGTCATTGTAGGGTGAGGGAAAAACCAAGAAACTATTGAAACCAGAGGACATAGTGTGAAAGAGTTGTTTTATTTGGTAGATTGATATCATCAGTTTACTGAGGAACCTTTACTGAAATAAGTTGTGAGTGACTAATTTAGGAGCTGTGTCTTTGGTTTTGAGTGCTGCAGAATGAAAGAGCATGTTTGGGTTGGTACAGGTTGCACAGATGACTATAGAACAATCACAGATGGCTATGTGTGATCCAGACACACAGGAGGTTATTTCTGAAGGAACAACTAGCCTGGTGGATGGTATAAAGACCACTGTAAGGTCTGTTTACCTGAGAAGGGGGCTGTCCATCTTCCTCTATGAATGCCAAGCGGAACACCCCAGATGAAGCAGCTGATGTGCTTTGTATGCAAGCCATGTGGGGCTGGCTTTATGATGACCAGGATATTCACCCAATGAATATACTTGTTATCCAGGTCATGGTAGATGCTGTGGTTAAAGGGCTTCTTTTACATGGATACCCCATTGTAACCTTACTGCTGCAAAACCGAGGGATTGTTCAAGAAGCCTTATGGAATTTGCTGTCTCAGCTTCCCCTCATGGTCTTAATAGATGCTAATAAAAATATTAGGTTATTAACAAGAGAATGGAGACAGCAGAGGAGAGAATCAAGAGAATAGTTTTAGCAGGGTAGGAAATTTTAAACAGTTGTTAAGGAATAAGGTGAATAAAGCAAATGTTGATAGGAGTGGAACAAAGAAGAAAGAAAAAGGAGAGTCATGGGACTCATCCCAGCAGGGTGGAAATCTTTAGATGATAATTAAGAAGCAGAGTGAATAAAACAGATCATGGTGGGCTTAAAACAGAAATTTTAATACAGCAGTACCAAAGGACTTGCTGGCCCCCAACATTAAAGGGCCCCAAAGAAGTCAGCTCTGTTTACCACAATTTGGAGAAATTTTGAAAGCCAGAAAGCAGAAATTACAATGAGAGATCTGACCAATCACTTAGGGCAAGGGGTAAGACAATTAATATAAGATTGACAAATCTTATATTTATATAAGATTTAAGATATATAAGACTTTATATAAGTCTTATACATAAGACTTTATATGACTTATAGAGTCCTTTGGCTCTACCCCTTCCTAAGGATCCAAAACCTTTTGCACAAGCTTGGGTAAAATAGTCGGGGTGAAGAAAAGTTTCCAGGACTCCTTGATACAGGAATCCTATGAACTGTGGTACCAAAATCCATTGGTGAAACCTTGACTCGGGCTACAGTTCAACTGAGAGAACATAAAAGTGTAACGGTTAATTAAATTATGAAAGTTGGAATGTTACCTGAATGTTTTCTGGGAATGGAAACCATGTCTGGCTGGGGAACACCTCCCTTACCTAGTATTGTAAAACCAAAACCTATTGATGAAGTCCTAGTGGAGGCTACCGTTAGGAATGTAAGGGTTGATGAAATTAAGGTAAAAGTTTGTAGGAGAATTGGCATATTTAAACAGGTTTTATGTGAAGTGGTTGCATCTTTTTTTTTTTCTTTTTTTACCTGATTGTATTGTGGGGATGGACATTATAACTGACTGGTGAATGTTTCCCATACCTAGTATTATAAATAGAAGGCATGTAAATCTACCCTTCAAGCAGTTTTAATTGGACATGCTAAATGGGAACCAGTAAGATTCCCCGAGCCAAAACAGCGTGGAGTAGAGGCTGAGGTGCTGGTAGGCTGTGTGATAGCCCTATGTGAGGCATAGAATAGACTGGGGCATATGGCAAGAGCTGTGAGCACCTCAACAACTACTGGCACTTTGGACTAGAGAATTTCCATTTGAGGGGCATTTACTACCTTGCAATCAGTGATTAATTGAAGCTACCCCTAAGACTGTGACTGAAGGACATAAAGTGATCTTGAAACTTGAAATAGCCATAATATCTAGGATTATGGGGATGGCAGTGCCCAGAAGAGTTCCATAATAAAATGGAAATGGTTTATAAAGGAACATGCTGCCTGGGAGATGCAAGGGGGAGATACTCTTGAGAGCAGCGAGCCTCTTTTCACCAAGGACTGACTCTGGAACTGTGTGAGGAGCTACTGGATTCTGTTGTAACTTGGACAGTGCCCTATAAAGAGCCCTTAACTGACCAACAAAGAGCTGCTTGGCTTGTGGATGGCAGTTCCATGGTGAACAGACAATATCTTGGAAATGTTTGGAAAGTCACCACTCTGATTGAAGAAGGTAAAAACAGATCATCCTGGTGTGCTGAATTGCATGCTGTTTTCCTAGCAGTGGTGGAAGAATTGAGCAATGGCAAAAGCCCTTATGTTTGGGTTTTTACCTACACATGGACAGTAGCCCATGGCCTGGCCATATGGTCAGGTAGTTAGGCAATGGAAAACTGGACTGTTAAAGGGATGGCCTTAATAGGGCACAGCCTCATGGAAATCACTGGGAATTTAAGGGGTACATTAAAGTAGGACATGTTGATGCCCATCAGAAGAACCCCCTTCCAAGGTTCAGAAGGTGATTGGAACCACTAAGTGGACATTTTGATATGCTTCCTTGATGTGGCCACCTGGGTCCATGAAATGAGTGGACTTGGGGGAGTTAGTTGCAGCAGTGCAAAGATGGACCGAATCTAGACATATTTCTCTTGCATCCTCTGAGGCAATGCCAGTAAGAACTGTTCCGTATGCCAGCAAAAGAGACAGACTGCAGATGGCTATGTGGCAGATTCCTTGGGGATTTTGGGGAGGCCCTGATTAGAGCTGACAAGTCAGACTAATGCTTGTAGTCCAGGGAGGCTACAAATGAGTCCTGACAGGAATATAGGAACAGACATTGACTCTGCACTGGGCTTTGCCTACCCAGTGGTAGATGCAAATGCTCAAAAGTACTATAACAAAAGATATTGCACAAATTTGGATGGTTGAGAATCATTTCTTTAGACCAAGGAACAAACACACTCTACATCACATGATGTCCAGCAGTGGTCAGAAAAATAACCTCCTTAGAGTCATAGTTTGATAGAGAATTGGAATGGGCAGTTAAAATATTGGCTGTCTAAAATGGTGGGTGGTGGGGAATAAAGGCATGAAGGACTGGCTTACATGCCTTCACGAGTATGTGCTCACACTCAAGCTGAACATGAGTGGGGCTAAAAGAGTATCCCCACAGGATAGATTTCTGTTTTTCTGGTGGATCAGGGGAAGAGGGGGTGGGGAAAATGTTGGTATTCTGTCTTCTCTGTATCACCTCAACTTTTTCTTTTCCCCACCACTTGATACAATGGTCACAGGACCAGGGCTGCAACTACAAGGGCATGAAACAGGGATGATTCCTAAGCAAGAAACTATTTACTTTTATGTCAGAATTCCTAAGGGCCTGTTGGGGCAGGATATGCCTTCACCCAATCTGGGAAAATTAGGATTAACAGTGAATGCAGCTATATTGCCTGGTGATAAACATAGCTCACCTGTGTAACTTCTGCACCTGTGTTACCTTACCTTATCTGACTAGAAGTGAGCTGAGGGGGTGGGACTTGCTAGACTAGTATTGCTGCCTGCCATCTAGACCAGTACAGTGACTGAACCTAATGTCCTTTCCAAAGATGGAAAAGTTTGGGTGTAAGTGGAGAGAATGAAAAATAGTAGCTGTGGGTTAGAAAATGAATAAATGGGTTATGTAATGAGAGAAATCCAGTATTACATCAACATCTCAAAAGAGGCCCAGAGCAAAAGATGATATTGCCTCTCGGCTAAATTATACTAGATCACTGAAAGGGTGAAGCCATATATTGCTGGGATCACTCCTGCTTTTGGAAACTGACAAGATTGAATAGAAGCCTGCAGACCTGAGTGGCCTTGCCCTGGGAGACATTTTCATAAGATTTCATAATGAACTCAATAGTTATTAGTGATTGAATGAGATTCTAGTAATGTGCCATATCTTTTGACATTTTTTATTGTTTTGCTATAAGGGATCTGTGTTCAAAGGCCAAGAGGTGGACTGCAATATTGTGATTTATAAGAAATATATTTTGTCATTAAGATGATCAAAATAGGGCTTCCCTGGTGGCGCAGTTGTTGAGAGTCCGCCTGCCGATGCAGGGGACACAGTTTCATGCCTCGGTCCGGGAGGATCCCACATGCCGCGGAGCGGCTGGGCCCGTGAGCCATGGCCGCTGAGCCTGCGCGTCCGGAGCCTGTGCTCCGCAACGGGAGAGGCTGCAACAGTGAGAGGCCACAACAGTGAGAGGCCCAGGTACCGCAAAAAAAAAAAAAAAAAGATGATCAAAATATATTTCTCGTATATATTTGGTCTCCATTCACGGTGCCTGGCTCACAGCTCCCAAAACCCTTGGAATTTCCTGAGTGATAAGGCAATTGGAGCATCTTTTGTTATAATATTTGGTCTCTGTCCTCAGTTCCTAAAATCCACTTTAGAGCCATTAAGGTGAAATGGGTGTCTAATCAGACTTTTTGCCCATTTTTTAAAATGGGTATTTGTTTTCCTGTTGTTTAGTTTTAAGAATTCCTTGTATATTTTGGATATCAGTCCTTTATTATATATGTATTTTGCAGAGATTTATTCCCAGTCTCTGGCTCGGTTTTTCATTATCTTAAAAATATATTTTTCAGGGAGCAGAGGTTTTTAATTTTAATAAAGTCCTACTTAAGAGGTTTTTCTTTCATAGATCATGCTTTTGGTGTTTAAGGACTCATTGCCAGAAGTGATGTTAGCAACATGGCCAAATACGACATTCCTCGAACATATGCCCCGTTCAACAATAACAATTTAGCATCCATCTACAAATAAAAGTGCCTTTGTGAAAGCTGTGGGATCCAACACCATATGCCACAGGACCCGGAAGGAGTCTCACCCACTCGTGCCTCAGGTAATACACATACAGATCTCAGTCCTGGCTGCGGACCCTGCAGTGGCCCATGTGCTGGTCCCAGTCCCTCTCAGCCATGGTCTGGGAGCCCCTGAAGAACACTGTCAATCACCTACGGATGAGACAATCACCCATGGACAAGAAAGCCTTTATGGAATTCTAGGTTTCCAGCAGAGAAGGTCCAGCATGCTGTTGGAGGAAACAAACAAATATATAATATATATATTTGAATTTGGATGCGTTGGAGAGGGAAGGAGTAACATTTTGACTTTACCTGCACCACCCCTCCCCCAAGCAATACCCCTCAGTTCCAAGAGACACTTTCTTGGCCAGTGAATTCTCCTGCAGGGATGGGGGGAGGAGTGAAAGTGTGTTAAGGAGTGCCTGGCTTTCCCAGCTGTGTGGGACACGGCCAAGAGGCCCATTTCTCTCTCATCCCTTTCAGAGTACCGAGTCATCAGCTGCATGACTGGGAGTGGGAAGAGGCTGAGAGAGTGACATATAGGACTCTTGGAGGGCACTAATGGGACATAGATCCTACTAACTGCTTCACAGACTCTATCAAGAAGCCAGCCCACAAGCCACTTGGGACATCTCACATGTGGATCCCTACAACTGTCCCACTGGCACCCCCAGAACCCTGATTGCCTCACCCCCACAAACCTCCACCCTGTGGCCCACTCTGTGTTCTCAAAGGCAGCAAGAGCAAGCTCTGGTAGATGGCTTGTGAGCATGCACAGAAGGCTAACCTGAATGTGAGAGCCATGGAGAGGCCACAAATTTGGCCTCTTTAGCTTTAGCTTTGCCCTTGGGAAAGCAAAAGGGAGGCTGTCAACACCCAGTCTGGTGCACTGGAGGATTGAAAGAAGTATACAAATTTATGAATTCTGCCACAAGCAGGAGTAAGAAGTGAGAAGCAGTCATATCCATAAAAGGTCTGTGAAAGCCTTAGAAACCCTAGCAGGACTGAAGGAATGTATTTCTCTCCTTAAGTTAGTAAAGACTGAAGGAGTTGACTACTACTTTAAGTGCAAAGAGTGCAATGCAAGACTTCAAGGAACAAGAAAAATCAAGGAAATTTGACACCAACAAAGGAAACATGACATCACCAAAGTAAGGAGGTTGAATCAGTAAACAAAAATCTCATAAAGAAAAGCCCAGGACCATGTAGTTTCTCGGGTGAATTCTACCAAACATTTAAAAAAGAATTAATGCAAGTCCTTCTCAAACTCTTCCCCCAAATGGAAGAGGATGAAACATTCTCAAACTCAAGGCTTGCATTACCCTTATACCAAAGTCAGACAAGGACACCACGAAAAGATGTTTTCAGTTTTTCACTATTGAGAACGATGTTGGCTGTGCTTTTGTCATATATGGCCTTGATTACGTTGAGGTAAGTTCCCTCCACGCCTATTTCTGGAGGGTTTTTATAAAAAATGGGTGTGGAATTTTGTCAAAAGCTTTTTCTGCATCTATTATCATATGGATTTTATCCTTCAGTTTGTTAATATGGTGTATCACATTGATTTATTTGCATATATTGAAGAATCCTTGCATTCCTGGGATAAACCCTACTTGATCATGGTGTATGATCGTTTTAATGTGCTGCTGGATTCTGTTTGCTGGTATTTTGTTCAGGATTTTTGCATCTAAGTTCATCAGTGATATTGGTCTATAGTTTTCTTTCTTTTTGACATCTTGTCTGGTTTTGGTATCAGGGTGATGGTGGCCTCATAGAATGAGTTTGGGAGTGTTCCTCCCTCTGCTATATTTTGCAAGAGTTTGAGAAGGATAGATGTTAGCACTTCTCTAAATGTTTGATAGAATTAGCCTGTGAAGCCATCTGGTCCTGGGCTTTTGTTTGTTGGAAGATTTTTAGTCACAGTTTCAGTGCTTCTGATTGGTGTGTTTATATTTTCTATTCCTTCCTGGTTCAGTGTAAGAAGGATGTGCTTTTCTAAGAATGTGTCCATTTCTTCCAGGTTGTCCATTTTATTGGCATATAGTTGCTTGGAGTAATCTCTCATGATCCTTTGTATTTCTGCAGTGTCAGTTGTTACTTCTCCTTTTTCATTTCTAATTCTATTGATTTCAGTCATCTCCCTTTTTTTCCTGATGAGTCTGGCTAATGGTTTATCAATTTTGTTTATCTTCTAAAAGAACCAGCTTTTAGTTTTATTGATCTTTGCTATTGCTTCCTTCACTTCTTTATTTTTTAACATCTTTATTGGAGTATAATTGCTTTACAATGGTGTGTTAGTTTCTGCTTTATAACAAAGTGAATCAGTTATACATATACATATGTCCCCAAATCTCTTCTCTCTTGTGTCTCCCTCCCTCCCACCCTCCCTATCCCACCCAACTAGGTGGTCACAAAGCACTGAGCTGATCTCCCTGTGCTATGCGGCTGCTTCCCACTAGCTATCTATTTTACGTTTGGTAGTGTATGTCCATGCCACTCTCTCACTTTGTCCTAGCTTACCCTTACTCCTCCCCGTATCCTCAAGTCCATTCTCTAGGAGGTCTGTGTCTTTATTCCCGTCTTGCCCCTAGGTTCTTCATGACCATTTTTTTTTTAGATTCCATATGTATGTGTTAGCATATGGTATTTGTTTTTCTCTTTCTGACTTATTTTACTCTGTATGACAGACTCTAGGTCCATCCACCTCACTACAAATAACTCAATTTCGTTTCTTTTTATGGCTGAGTAATATTCCATTATATATATCTGCCACATCTTCTTTATCCATTCATCTGTTGATGGACACTTAGGTTGCTTCCATGGCCTGGCTATTGTAAATAGAGCTGCAATGAACATTGTGGTACATGACTCTTTTTGAATTATGGTTTTCTCAGGGTATATGCCCAGTAGTGGGATTGCTAGGTCGTATGGTAGTTCTATTTGTAGTTTTATAAGGAACATACATACTGTTCTCCATAGTGGCTGTATCAATTTACATTCCCAGCAACAGTGCAAGAAGTTTCCCTTTTCTCCACACCCTCTCCAGCGTTTATTGTTTGTAGAGTTTTTGAAGATGGCCATTCCGACTGGTGTGAGATGATATCTCACTGTAGTTTTTATTTGCATTTCTCTGATGATTAATGATGTTGAGCATCCTTTCATGTGTTTGTTGGCAATCTGTATATCTTCTTTGGAGAAATGTCTATATAGGTCTTCTGCCCATTTTGGGATTGGGTTGTTTTTTTTTTTCTGATATTGAGCAGCATGAGCTTCTTGTCAGTTTTGGAGATTAATCCTTTGTCAGTTGCTTCATTTGCAAATATTTTTTCCCATTCTGAGGGTAGTCTTTTCATCTTGTTTATGGTTTCCTTTGCTGTGCAAAAGCTCTTAAGTTTCATTAGGTCCCATTTGTTTATTTTTGTTTTTATTTCCATTTCTCTAGGAGGTGAATCATAAAGAATCTTGCTGTGATTTATGTCATAGAGTGTTCTGCCTATGTTTTCCTTTAAGAGTTTAATAGTGTCTGGCCTTACATTTAGGTCTTTAATCCATTTTGAGTTTATTTTTGTGTATGGTGTTAGTGAGTGTTCTAATTTTATTCTTTTATGTGTAGCTGTCCATTTTCCCAGCACCACTTATTGAAGAGGCTGTCTTTTCTCCACTGTATATTCTTGCCTCCTTTATCAAAAATAAGGTGACCATATGTGCGTGGGTTTATCTCTGGGCTTTCTATCCTGTTCCATTGATCTATATTTCTGTTTTTGTGCCAGTACTATACTGTCTTGATTACTATAGCTTTGTAGTATAGTCTGAAGTCAGGGAAACTGATTCCTCCAGCTCCGCTGTTCTTTCTCAAGATTTCTTTGGCTATTCAGGGTCTTTAGTGTTTCCATACAAATTGTGAAATTTTCTGTTCTAGTTCTGTGAAAAATGCCAGTGGTAGTTTGATAGGGCTGCATTGAATCTGTAGATTGCTCTGGGTAGTATAGTCATTTTCATAATGTTCATTCTTCCAATCCAAGAACATGGTATATCTCTCCTGCTGTTTGTATCATCTTTAATTTCTTTCATCTGTGTCTTATAGTTTTCTGCATACAGGTCTTTTGTCTCCTTAGGTAGGTTTATTCCTAGGTATTTTACTCTTTTTGTTGCAATGGTAAATGGGAGTGTCTCCTTAATTTCTCTTTCAGATGTTTCATCATTAGTGTATAGGAATGCAAGAGATTTCTTTGCATTAATTTTGTATCCTGCTGCTTTACCAAATTCATTGATTGGCTCTAGTAGTTTTCTAGTAGCATCTTTAGGATTCTCTATATAGTATCATGTCATTTGCAAACAGTGACAGCTGTACTTCTCCTTTTCTTGTTTGGATTCCTTTTATTTTTTTTCTTCTCTGATTTCTGTGGCTAAAACTTTCAAACATATATTGAATAATAGTGGTGAGAGTGGGCAACCTTATCTTGTTCCTGATCTTAGTGGAAATGCTTTCAGTTTTTCACCATTGAGGACGATGTTGGCTGTGGATTTGTCATATATGGCCTTTATTATGTTGAGGAAAGTTCCCTCTATGCCTACTTTCTGCAGGGTTTTTTTCATAAATGGGTGTTGAATTTTGTCAAAAGCTTCTCTGCATCTATTGAGATGATCATATGGTTTTTCACCTTCAATTTGTTAATATGGTTTATCACATTGATTGATTTGCATATATTGAAGAATCCTTGCATTCCTGGGATAAACCCCACTTGATCATGGTGTATGATCCTTTTAATATGCTGTTACATTCTGTTAGCTAGTATTTTGTTGAGGATTTTTGTATCTATGTTCATCAGTGATATTAGCCTGTAATTTTCTTTCTTTGTGACATCTTTGTCTGGTTTTGGTATCAGGGTGATTGTGGCCTCTTAGAATGTGTATGGGAGTGTTCCTCCTTCTCCTATATTTTGGAAGAGTTTGAGAAAGATAGGTGTTAGCTCTTCTCTAAATGTTTGATAGAATTTGCCTGTGAAGCCATCTGGTCCTGGGTTTTTGTTTGTTGGAAGATTTTTAATCACAGTTTCAATTTCAGTGCTTGTGATTGGGCTGTTCATATTTTCTATTTCTTCCTGGTTCAGTTTCGGAAGGCTGTGCATTTCTAAGAATTTGACCATTTCTTCCAGGTTGTCCATTTTATTGGCATAGTGTTTCTTGTAGTAATCTCTCATGATCCTTTATATTTCTTCAGTGTCAGTTGTTACTTCTCCTTTTTCATTTCTAATTCTATTGATTTGAGTCTTCTCCCTTTTTTCCTCGATGAGTCTGGCTAATGGTTTATCAATTTTATCTTCTCAAAGAACCATCTTTTAGTTTTATTGATCTTTGCTATCATTTCCTTTATTTCTGATGTGATTTTTATGATTTCTTTCCTTCTGCTAACTTTGGGGCTTTTTTGTTCTTTTTTCTCTAATGTCTTTTGGTGTAAGGTTTGGTTGTTTTCTTGAGATGTTTCTTGTTTCTTAAAGTAGGATTGTATTGCTATAAACTTCCCTCTTAGAACTACTTATGCAGCATCCCATAGGTTTTGAGTCGTCATGTATTCATTGTCATTTGTTTCTAGGTATATATTGATCTCCTCTTTAATTTCTTCAGTGATCTCTTGGTTATCAAGTAGTATATTCTTTAGCCTCCATATGATTGTATTTTTTACAGATTTTTTTCTGTAATTGATATTTAGTCTCATATGTTGTGGTCGGAAAAGATACTTGATGCGATTTCAGTTTTCTTAAATTTTACAAGTCTTGAGAATATTCCATGAGCACCTGAGAAGAATGTGTATTCTGCTGTTTTTGGATGGAATGTCCTAGAAATATCAATTAAGACCATCTTGTTTAATGTATCATTTAAAGCTTGTGTTTCCTTATGTATTTTCATTTTGGACAATCTGTCTCTTGGTGAAAGTGGGGTGTTAAAGTCCCCTACTATGATTGTGTTACTGTCGATTGCCCCTTTTATGGCTGTTAGTATTTGCCTTATGTACTGAGGAGCTCCTATGTTGGGTGCATAAATATTTACAATTGTTTTATATTCTTCTTGGATTGATCCCTTGATCATTATGTAGTGTCCTTCTTTGTCTGTTGTAATAGGCTTTGTTTGAAAGTCTTACATCTTATATGAGAATTGCTACTCCAGCTTTCTTTTGGTTTCCATTTGCCTGGAATATCTGTTTCCATTCCCTCACTTTCAGTCTGTATGTGTCCTTAGGTCTGAGGTGGGTCTCTTGTAGACAGCATATATACGGGTCTTGTTTTTGTATCAATTCAGCCAGTCTATGTCTTTTCGTTGGATCATTTAATTCATTTACATTTAAGGTAATTATCGATATGTATGTTCTTATTACCATTTTTTTCGGTTGTTATTGCAGGTGTTTTCCTTCTCTTGTGATTTGTGCCTAGAGAAGTTCCTTTAGCATGTGTTGTAAAGCTGGTTTGTTGTTGCTGAATTCGCTTTTCTTTTGCTTGTCTATAAAGGTTTTAATTTCTCCGTCAAATCTGAATGAGATGCTTGCTGGGCAGAGTAATCTTGGTTGTAGGTTTTTCTCCTTCATCTCTTTAAATATGTCCTGCCACTCCCTTCTGGCTTGCAGAGATTCTCCTGGAACATCGGCTGTTAACCTTATGGGGATTCCCTTGTGTGTTATTTGTTGTTTTTCCCTTGCTGCTTTTAATATTTTTTCTGTGTATTTAATTTTTGATAGTTTGATTAATATGTGTCTTGGCGTGTTTCTGCTTGGATTTATCCTGTATGGGACTCTGCTTCCTGGACTTGATTAACTATTTCCTTTCCCATATTAGGGAATTTATCAACTATAATCTCTTCAAATATTTTCTCAGTCCCTTTCTTTTTCTCTTCTTCTTCTGGGACCCCTATAATTCGAATGTTGGTGTGTTTAATGTTGTCCCAGAGGTCTCTAAGTCTGTCCTCAATTCTCTTCATTCTTTTTTCTTTATTCTGCTCTGCAGTAGTTATTTCCTCTATTTTATCTTCCAGGTCACTTATTTGTTCTTCTGCCTCTTCTGCTATTGATTCCTTCTAGAGAATTTTAGTTTCATTTATTGTGTTGTTCATCATTGTTTGTTTGCTCTTTCATTCTTCTAGGACCTTGTTAAAGGTTTCTTGTATTTTCTGCATTCTTTTTCCAAGATATGGGATCACCTTTACTATCATTACTCTGAATTCTTTTTCAGGTAGCCTGCCTATTTCCTCTTCATTTGTTAGGTCTTGTGGGGTTTTGCCTTGCTCCTTCATCTGCTGTGTGTTTCTCTGTCTTCTCATTTTGCTTAACTTACTCTGTTTCGTGTCTCCTTTTCGTAGGCTGCAGGTTCATAGTTCCCATTGTTTTTGGTGTCTGTCCCCAGTGGCTAAGGTTGGTTCATTGGGTTGTGTAGGCTTCCTGGTGGAGGGGACTAGTGCCTGTGTTCTGGTGGATGAGGCTGGGTCTTGTCTTTCTGGTGGGCAAGTCCACGTCCGGTGGTGTGTTTTGGGGTGTCTGTGGCCTTATTATGATTTTAGGCAGCCTCTCTGCTAATGAATATCATTGTGTTCCTGTCTCGCTAGTTGTTTTGCTTCGGGTGTCCAGCACTATAGCTTGCTGTTCGTTGAGTGGAATTGGGTCTTGGCGTTGAGATGGATATCTCTGGGAGATTTTCGCCATTTGATATTACATGGAGCTGGGAGGTCTCAGGTGTACCAATGTCCTGAACTCGGCTATCCCCCCTCAGAGGCACAGGCCGGACACCTGGCCGGAGCACCAAGAGCCTGTCATCCACACATCTCAGAATAAAAGGGAGGAAAAAAGAAGGAAACAACGAATATGATAAAATAAATAAAGTAAAATAAAATAGTTATTATAATAAAAAATAATTATTAAATTTTTTTTAAAGTAATAAAAAAAAAGACAGAAAGAAGAGAACAACCAAACCAAAAAACAATTCCACCAATGACAACAACTGCTAAAATCTATACTAGAAAAAGAAAAAGAAAGGACAGACAGAATCCTAGGAAAAATGGTAAAAGCAAAGCTATACAGACAAAATCACACACAGGAGCATACACATACACACTCACAAAAAGAGAAACAGGGAAATATATATATATATATATATATATATATATATATCGTTGCTCCCAAAGTCCACCTCCTCAATTTGGGATGATTTGTTGTCTATTCAGGTATTACACAGATGCATTGTACATCAAGTTGATTGTGAAGATTTAATCCACTGCTCCTGAGGCTGCTGGGGGAAATTTCCCTTTCTATTTGTTCGCACAGCTCCTGGGGTTCAGCTTTGTATTTGGCCCTGCCTCTGCATGTAGCTCACCTGAGGGCCTCTGTTCTTCACTCAGATAGGACGGGGTTAAAGTAGCAGCTGATTCGGCGGCTGTGGCTCACTCAGGCCGGGGGGGAGGGAGGGGTACAGAGTTCAGGGCGAGCCTGCGGCAGAGGCCAGCGAGACGTTGCCCCAGCCTGAGGCGCACTGTGTGTTCTCCCGGGGAAGCTGTCCCTGGATCACGGGACCCAGCCAGTGGCAGGCTGTACAGGCTCCTGGGACGGGAGGTGTGGATAGTGACCTGTGCTTACACACAGGCTTCTTGGTGGCTGCAGCAGCAGCCTTAGCGTCTCATGCCTGTCTCTGGGGTCTGTGCTGATAGCCGGGGCTCACGCCCATCTATGGAGCTTCTTTAAGTGGTGCTCTTAATCCCCTCTCCTCGCGCACCAGGAAACAAAGAGGCAAGAAAAAGTCTCTTTCCTCTTCTACACTGCCAGACCTTTACATGGACTCCCTCCCGTCTAGCTGTGGTGCACTAGCCCTCTTCAGGTTGTGTTCATGCAGCCAATCCCAGTCCTCTCCCTGGCAACCTACCGAAGCCTGAGCCTCAGCTCCCAGCCCCCACCCATCCCGGCAGGTGAGCAGACAAACCTCTCGGGATGGTGAGTGCTGGTCGGCAGTGATCCTCTGTGCGGGGATCTCTCCGCTTTGTCCTCTGAACCCCTGTTGCTGCGCTCTCCTCCATGCCACCAAAGCTTCCCCCCTTGCCACACGCAGTCTCCACCTGCGAAGGGGCTTCCTACTGTGTGGAAACGTTTCCTCCTTCACAACTCCCTCTCAGAGGTGCAGGTCCTGTCCCTATTCTTTTGTCTCTGTTTTTTCTTTTTCCTTTTGCCCTACCCAGGTATCTGGGGAGTTTCTTTCCTTTTGGGAGGTCTGAGGTCTTCTGCCAGCATTCAGTAGGTGTCCTGTAAGAGTTGTTCCACTTTAGATATATTTCTGATGTATTTGTGGGGAGAAAGTTGATCTCCACGTCTTACTCTTCCGCCATCTTGAAGCTCCACCCCTGTATCTAGGTATTTTTTGGTTTCCTCTTTGATATCTTCAGTGATCTGTTGGTTATTAAGTAGTGTATTCTTTAGCCCCCATGTGTTTATATTTTTTACAGACTTTTTCCTGTAATTGATATCTAGTCTCATAGCGTTGTGGTCGTGAAAGACACTTGATACGATTTCAATTTTCTTAAATTTCCCAAGGCCTGATTTGTGACCCAAGATATGATCTATCGTGGAGAATGTTCCATGAGCCCTTGAGAAGAAAGTGTATTCTGTTGTTTTTGGATGGAATGTCCTATAAATATCAATTAAGTCCACCTTGTTAAATGTATCATTTATATCTTGTGTTTCTTTATTTATTTTCATTTTGGATGATCTGTCCGTTGCTGAAAGTGGGGTGTTAAAGTCCCCTATTATGATTGTGTTACTGTTGATTTCCCCTTTTATGGCTGTTAACATTTGCCTTATGTATTGAGGTGCTCCTATGTTGGGTGCATAAATATTTACAATTGTTATATTTTCTTCTAGGAATGATCCTTGATCATTATGTAGTGTCCTTCTTTGTCTCTTGTAATAGTCTTCATTTTAAAGTCTATTTTGTCTGATATGAGAATTGCTACTCCAGCTTTCTTTTAATTTCCATTTGCATGGAATATCTTTTTCCATCCCCCCACTTTCAGTCTGTGTGTGTCCCTAGGTCTGAAGTGGGTCTCTTGTAGACAGCATATATACAGATCTTGTTTTTGTGTCCATTCAGCCAGCTGTGTCTTTTGGTTGGAACATTTAATCCATTTACATTTAAGGTGATTATCGATACGTATGTTCTTATTACCATATTCTTAATTATTTTGGGTTTGTTATTGTAGGTCTTTTCCTTCTCTGTGTTTCCTGCCTAGAGAAGTTCCTTTAGCATTTGTTGTATAGCTAGTTTGGTGGTGCTGAATTCTCTTAGCTTTCGCTTGTCTGTATAGGTTTTAAATTCTCCATCAAATCTGAATGAGATCCTTGCTGGGTAGAGTAATCCTGGTTGTAGGTTTTTCCCTTTCATCACTTTAAATATGTCCTGCCACTCCCATCTGGCTTGCAGAGTTTCTACTGTAAGATCAACTGTTAACCTTATGGGGATTTCCTTGTATGTTATTTGTTGTTTTTCCCTTGCTGCTTTTAATATTTGTTCTTTGTATTTAATTTTTGATAGTTTGATTAATATGTGTCTTGGCGTGTTTCTCCTTGGATTTATCCTGTATGGGACTCTCTGCACTTCCTGGACTTGATTAAGTATTTCCTTTCCCATATTAGGGAATTTATCAACTATAATCTCTTCAAAAATTTCCTCAGTCCCTTTCTTTTTCTCTTCTTCTTCTGGGACCCCTATAATTCAAATGTTGTTGTGTTTAATGTTGTCCCAGAAGTCTCTAAGGCTGTCCTCAATTGTTTTCATTCTTTTTTCTTTTTCTGCTCTCCAGTAGTTATGTCCCCTATTTTATCTTCCAGGTCACTTATCCGTTCTTCTGCCTCAGTTATTCTGCTATTGATTCCTTCTAGAGAATTTTTAATTTATTTATTGTGTTGTTCATCACTGTTTGTTTGCTCTTTAGTTCTTCTAGGTCCTTGTTAAAGGTTTCTTGTATTTTCTCCATTCTGTTTCCAAGATTTTGCATCTTCTTTACTATCATCGCTCTGTATTCTTTTTCAGGTAGCCTGCCTATTTCCTCTTCATTTGTTAGGTCTGGTGGGTTTTTACCTTGCTCCTTCATCTGCTGTGTTTCTCTGTCTTCTCATTTTGCTTAACTTACTCTGTTTGGGGTCTCCTTTTTGCAGGGTGCAGGTTCGTAGTTCTTGTTGTTTTTGGTGTCTGTCCCCAGTGGCTATGGCTGGTTCAGTGCGTTGTATAGGCTTCCTGGTGGAGGGGACTGGTGCCTATGTTCTGGTGGATGAGGCTGGATCTTGTCTTTCTGGTGGCAGGACCATGTCCCGTGTTGTGTTTTGGGGTGTCTGTGACCTTATGATTTTAGGCAGCCTCTCTGCTAATGTTTGGGGTTGTGTTCCTGTTTTGCTAGTTGTTTTGCATCGGGTGTCCAGCACTGTAGCTTGCTGGTCATTGAGTGGAGCTGGGTCTTGGCGTTGAGTTGGAGATCTCTGGGAGAGCTTTCGCCACTTGGTATTACGTGGCCCAGGAGGTCTCTGGTGGACCAATGTCCTGAACTCGGCTCTCCCACCTCAGAGGCACAGACCTGACACCTGGCCAGAGCACCAAGACCCTGTCAGGCACATGGCTCCGAAGAAAAGGGAGAAAAAAGAAGGAAAGTAAGAGAAAAATAAAATAAAATAAAAGTTATTAAAATTAAAAATAGAAAAGTTTTTAAAAGTAAAGAAAAAGTAAAAAGTAATTTAAAAAAAAGAACAAAAGGACAGACAGAACCCTGGGACAAATGGTAAAAGCAAAGATATACAGACAAAATCACACAAAGAAGCAGACACATACACACTCAGAAAAAGGAAAAATATAAACTTATCTACATATTAAAAAAAAGGAAGAGAGCAACCAAATCAGTAAACAAATCTACCAATGATAATAAACTCTAAATACGAAACTAAGATAAACATAAAACCAGAAACAAATTAGAAGAAGAAAGCAAACCCCAAGTCTACAGTTGCTCCCAAACTCCACTGCCTCAATTTTGGGATGATTTGTTGTCTATTCAGGTATTCCAGAGATGCAGGGTACATCAAGTTGATTGTGGAGCTTTACTACACCTCTCCTGAGGCTGCTGGGAGAGAGTTCCCTTTCTCTTCTTTGTTCACACAGCTCCTGTGATTCAGCTTTGGATTTGGCCCCGCTTCTGCATGTAGGTCGCCTGAGGGTGTCTCTTCTTCACTCAGACAGGACGGGGTTAAAGTAGCAGCTGATTTGGGGGCTCTGGCTCACTCAGGCCTGGGGGAGGGAGGTGTATGGAGGTCAGGGTGAGCCTGTGGCGTCAGAGGCCGGCGTGACATTGCAACAGCCTGAGGTGTGCTGTGTGTTCTCCCGGGGAGGCTGTCCCTAGATCACAGGACCCTGGCAGTGGCAGGCTGCACAGGCTCCCAGGAGGGGAGGTGTGGATAGTGACCTGTGCTTTCACACAGGCTTCTTGGTGGCTGCAGCAGCAGCCTTAGCGTCTCATGCCATTCTCTGGTGTCTATACTGGTAGCCGCAGCTTGCACCTGTCTCTGGAGCTCATTTAGGTGGTGCTCTGAATCCCCTCTCCTCATGCAACCCAAAACAATGGTTTCTTGCCTTTCAGGCAGGTCCAGACTTTTTCCCAGACTCCCTCCCGGCTAGCTGTGGTGCACTAGCCCCCTCCAGGCTGTGTTTATGCATCCAACCCCAGTCCGCTCCCTGGGATCTGACCTCTGAAGTCTGATCCTCAGCTCCCATTGCCCACCCACCCTGGCAGGTGAGCAGACAAGCCTCTTGGGCTGGTGAGTGCTGGTCAGCACCGATCCTCTGTGCAGGAATCTCTCCACTTTGCCCTCTGCACCCCTGTTGCTGAGCTGTCCTCCCTAGCTCTGAAGCTTCCTCCCCACCACCACCCCCGTCTCTGCCAGTGAAGGGGCTTCCTAGTGTGTGGAAACCTTTCCTCCTTCACAGCTCCCTCCCAGTGGTGCAGGTCCCATCCCTATTCTTTTGTCTCTGTTTTTTCTTTTTTCTCTTGGCCTACCTGGGTACGTGGGGTGTTTCTTGCCTTCGGTGAAGTCTGAGGTCTTCTGCCAGTGTTCAGGTGTTCTGTAGGAGTTGTTACACATGTAGATGTATGTCTGATGTATTTGTGGGGAGGAAGGTGATCTCCTTGTCTTACTCTTCTACCATCTTGAAGGTCTCCTGTCAGAAATCATTTTTTAATCCATCCTGACAGTCTCTCCCCTTTAATTGGTGTATTCATACCATTCGTATCAAAAGTGATTATATTGCATTAATATTTATCACATTTGTAACTATTTTCTGTTCATTGCCATGTTTTTGTTTCATCTTTTGTCTTCCACTCTTTTTCTGCCTTCTCGTTTTAATTGAGCATCTTTTATTCTGTTTACTCTCTTCTCTTAGCATATTAATTATGTATGTGTTTTAAAATTTTCTTAGTGGTTGCTCTAGAGTTTGTCATTTACATTGGTGACTAGTCTAAGTCCAGTTTCAAATAATACTATACTGCTTGCGTAGTTCTCATACTTTATTACAATATACTCCCAGTTCCTCTCTCCCAACCATTACAATATTGTTACCATTCATTTCAATTATATACAGTAATCACTGAATATATTGTTTCTATTGTTATTTTGAACAAACTGTTATTTGATCATCAGGAATAAGAAAAATTAAATATCTTTTAAGTTCATCTATTCATTCTCAAATTGTCTTCCTTTCTTCACATAGTTAGATCTTGGTTTCACACCTATATAATTTTCCTTCTTTATGAAGAATTTAACACTTTTTACAAGGCAAGTCTACTGTGAATAAATTCTCTCAATTTTTATTTACCTGAGAAAATCTTTATCTCTTCTTCACTTTTGAAGGAGTATTTTACTTGATACAACATTCCAGGTCAGTGTGTTTTTTTCTTCAACACTCTAAATTTAATTTTACTCCACTCTTTTTTTGCTTGTATAGTTTCTGAAGAGAAGTCCAATGTAATTTTTTCCTTATTCTCCTATAAGTAAGGCATTTTTTCCTTTGGCTTCTTTGAAGATTTTCTTTTGTCTGATTTTCTAAAGCTTGAATATGATATGCCTAAGTGTAGATTTTTTTGATATTTATTCTGTAGGGTGTTCTCTGAGCTCCTTTCTGTAATTTGCATATATCATTAATTTTAAAAAATTTTCAGCCATTATTATTTCAAATAGGCATTCTGTTTATTTCTCTCTTTCATCTCCTTTTGTTATCCCATTATTTATATGTTACAACTTTTTTTTTTAATGGTAAAAGTTATTTTTGATATATTTATTTTGCCATACAGGCCTCTTCAGGAATTCAAAGCAGTTTCTGCCCCCCATTGAGGCCCAGAGATAGAAGAGAAACTGCTAAAAGCTTACAATTACACACAGAAAGCACAACTTTTGTAATGTCCCACAGTTCTTAAATATTCTGTTCTTTGTTTTTCATTCTTGTTTCTATTTGTTTTTTAGTTTGCGTAATTTCTATTGGCATATCTCCAAGCTCACTGATTCTTTCCTTGGCCATGTCTCATCTACCGATGAAGGTATTCTTCACATGCATTCTTCATTTCTGTTAGAGTGTTTTTAATGTCTAGCATTTCATTTTGATTCTCTCTTAGGGTTTTCATCTCTCTGCTTACATTACCTGTCTGCTTTTGCATGTTGTCCACTTTTTCTGTTAGAGCCTTTAGCATACTGGTCTGATTGTTCCAAAATTCGTGCCATATCTAAGTCTGATTCTGATGCTTGCTTTCTCTCTTCAGACTGTTTTTTCCTTTTAGCATGCCTTGTAAATTTTTGTTGAAAGCCGGACAGAATATATTGGGCAACAGAACTGAAATAGGCCTTTAGTGTAAGGTTTTATGTTTATCTGTCTAGGAGTTGTTAGACTGTGTTTAATGTTTTCTGTAGTTGTAGGTGTCAGAGACTAAAATTTACTCTAGTGTCCTTGCTTTTTCCCGCTCTGTTGTCTTTGGCTTCCTTAGAGAATCCTTCCTCTATAGGGTCTGAGACTTATAGTTGTTTCAGCTGTAATACCTTGTTAGTATACAGGAGCCTAATTGCTGTGGTAATAAAGTGTGAGGACAAGGGGAATTTTTCTATAGTCTTATGATTAGGTCTTAGTCCTATAGTGAACCTGTACCCCTGTGCTGCTACCTTTATACGTGCTTCTCAGCTCTGTGCTCCCCATTAGGTGGTACAGGAAGGCTAGAGGGGACTGGAGATAAGTATTTCCCTTCCCTCACATTGAATGCTAACAGGGGCTGGAATTCGGTGTTTCATTCCCCTAGGTCAGTTAGGCTCTGGTAAAACTCAATTCAGTTAGGCTCTGGTAAAATAATTTCCCTTGGGGGAAGCAGGCATTTATTAAGGAGAACAGAATGCTCTGGGTATATTTCAGATGGTTACTTTTTCCCTCCAACTACTAGAGGAACAAGGATATATTTCTCCACTCTTCACCTTGAGAACCTGGCAGGGCTCTTGATGGTAAAACTCATGAAAGTATGGAGACCCCTCTCAGGGGACCCACTGGATTTTTTAATTCTAAAACTAGATCACACAGAGTCTCCAGCAATTCATCAATTACTGTATAAGTGTTCCAGTACTGACTCCAGTATTAATAGAAACATTTAAACTTCATGAGAGCCCACTGAGAGCAGTGAGTTTCTGCCCTCAGTAACCTATGGTTCTCAGTATCCACTTCTCTTTTTAGTTTGGGGGGCATTGGCTTGTCCTGTGACCTCAATTCTCTGGTGGATCTAAAAGATACTGATTTTCAGTTTGTTCAGTTTTTTTCTTACAGTGACAAAGGGAATGATGACTTCTAAGCTCTTTACATGTCAGACTGAAACCCATAAGTCTCAGTATTATGGTTTTTTGAGTGTTCTTTCATGCTACTGAACATTTCTTGGTAGATATTATCTTAGTCATAAGTCCCCTAGTCACAGGGCCATGTAGGTAACATAATGTCCTTCTTAAAAAATACAAGTTTGAGAACAACTTTTTTTCTTTGTCATCTTTTTTTTTTTTTTGGCTCATGCTACACGGCTTGTGGTGGGATCTTAGTTCCCTAACCAGGGATTGAACCCATCAGCAGTGAAAGCTCAGAGTCCTAACCACTGGACTACCAGGGAATTCCCTAGAGTTATTTTTTATATATGGTATGAGGTAGGGGTCCAACATCATTCTTTTGCATGTGGCTTTCTAGTTGTCCCAGCAGCAATTATTGAAAAGACATTTATTTTCTTATTTAATGGTCTTGGTACCATTGTCAAAAGTCAGTTGTCCGGGCTTCCCTGGTGGCACAGTGGTTGAGAGTCCGCCTGCTGATGCAGGGGACATGGGTTTGTGCCCTGGTCTGGGAAGATCCCACATGCCAAGGAGCGGCTGGGCCTGTGAGTCATGGCCACTGAGCCTGCGCATCTGGAGCCTGTGCTCTGCAATGGGAAAGGCCACAACAGTGAGAGGCCCGTGTACCACAAAAACAAAAACAAAAGTCAGTTGTCCATAGGTGTAGGAGTTTATGCCTGGACTCTCAAATATATTCCATTTATCTATATATGTATTCTTATGCCAGTACCACTCTGTTTTGATTACTGTAGCTTTGTAGTATGTTTTGAAATTAAGAATTGTGAGTCTTCCAAAGTTGTTCTTTTTCAAGGTTGTTTTGACTATTTGAGGCCCCTTACAATTCCATGTGAATTTGAGAATCTGTTTTTCCAATTCTGCTAAAAAGGTCTTTGGAATTTTGATATTGATTGCATTTGTGGATTTTTAGCAAGAGCCACATGGTCTCTGTTCATTTTTTTTATTGAAGTATAGTTGATGTACAATATTATATGTTACACATGTACACTATAGTGATTCACAATTTTTAAAGATTATACTCCATTTATAGTTATTATAAAATATTGGCTATATTCTCTTGCTGTACAGTATATCCTTGTAGCTTATTTTATATGTAATAGTTTGTACCTCTTAATCCCTTACCCCTATATTGCCCCTCCCCTCTTTCCTCTCCCTACTGGTAACCACTAGTTTGTTCTTTATATCTGTGAGTCTACTTCTTTTTTGTTATATTCACTAATTTATTTTTTAGATTCCACATATAAGAGAGATCACACAGTATTTGTCTTTCTCTGACTTATTTCACTTACCATAGTACTCTCTGGGTCTGTCCATGTTGCTGCAAATGGCAAATTTTCATTCTTTTTTATGGCTGTGTAGTATTCCATTGTGTGTGTGTGTGTGTGTGTGTGTGTGTGTGTGTGTGTGTGTGTGTGTGTGTTTGTGTATCACATCTTCTTTGTCCATTCATCTATTGATGGGCACTTGGGTTGTTTCCATGTCTTGGCTATTGTAAACAATGCTACTGTGAACATTAGGGTGCATGTATCTTTTTGAATTAGTGTTTTTGTTTTTTTCAGATATATACCCAGGTATGGAATTGCTGGGTCATATGGTAGTTCTATTTTTAGTTTTTTGAGGAACCTCCATGCTGTTTTCCATAGTGGCTATGCCAATTTACAATACATTCCCACCAACAGTGTACGAGGGCTCCCTCTTCTCCATATCCTCACCGACATTTGTTATTTGTGTTCTTTTTTTTTGTTGGTGGTTTTCTTTTGTTGGTTTTTTTTGCGGTACACGGGCCTCTCACTGTTGTGGCCTCTCCCGTTGCGGAGCACAGGCTCCGGACGCACAGGCTTAGCGGCCATGGCTCATGGGCCCAGCCGCTCCGCAGCATGTGGGATCTTCCCGGACCGGGGCACGAACCCGTGTCCCCTGCATCAGCAGGCGGACTCTCAACCACTGTGCCACCAGAGAAGCCCCTATTTGTGTTCTTTTTAATGATAGCCATTCTGACAGGTGTGAGGTGATATCTCATTGTGGTTTTGATTTGCATTTCCCTGATGATTAGCAATGTTGAGCATCTTTACATGTGTCCGTTGGCCATCTGCATTTCCTCTTTGGGAAAATGTCTATTTAGGTCTTCTGCCCATTTTTTAATCAGGTTGTTTGTTTTTTTTAATTTTTTTAAAATTTTAAAAAAAATTTAAAGTTTAAAAATATTTTTTTAATGTTTCAAAAATTTTTTAACATTTTTTTTTTTTTTTGCCACACCACGCAGCATGTGGAACTTCTCCAACCAGGGGTACCAGGGATCGATCCTGTGCCCCCTGAAGTGGAAGCATGGAGTCTTAACCACTGGACCACCAGGGAAGTCTGGGTTGTTTTTTTGATGTTGAGCTGTATGAACTGTTTATAATATATGTTGGCTATTAACCCCTTATTGGTCATATCATTTACAAATATTTTCTCCCATTTAGTAGGTTTTCTTTTCATTTTGTGAATGGTTTCCTTTGCTGTGCAAAAGCTTTTAAGTTTAATTATGTCCCATTTGTTTATTTTTGCTTTTATTTCCTTTCCTTTAGGAGACAGATCCAAAAAATACTGCTACGATTTATGGCAAAGATTGTTCGGCCTGTGTTTTCCTCTAGGAGTTTTATGGTTTCTGGTCTAGTCTGTTCATTTTGATTATGAGGCTCTTTTATTTAGCAAGCTGCATTGTCAAAGATGCAAATGAATCTTAGATTCTGGTAGTAAACACAATGTGGAGACTTTTTAACCTCATCACTTTCGTAAACTCTGTGTATCAGAGATCCAGAACCACCATATTTATATGTTAGTTGGAAATAATTAATCATCATTAATCCTTGCAGGGAAAAATACCATAAATTGAATGTTTGGGAAATGCTATTATAGTTTGCTATTCAAAGGATGCTAGCAGTTATAGCATCTCTTTAAAAACTTTGATAATATCATGTATGGTTTTCTGTACCTTTTAAAAAATTACAAATAGCTTTTTGCGGGAATAGGAGAGGCTAGTCAGGACTTAGGAAAAGAAGGGCTGTTGCTACTCCTCAAAGGATTCAATAGGCATTAGGGAACATACTAGTTAGTAATCATACACTTGTAGACCGTATGCTGAGTTTTTCCACCTACTTTATTTTTATCTGCCACTGTTATCACAAAATAATACTTATGAGTTCACCTTTCCTCACAGAGCAGTAAACAAGCTTGAGATCTTTAAGCTTGAAAATAGGCCTTGGTGCTATTTCCTAAATTCTAAATAATCCTCTTAAACTCCAGAAAGGTCTTATCAGCTGTTGTTTTACAGCCTTATGATTTAGGACATACAGCAGTAGGGTTAGGGCAGAGTGGATAGGGACTTTGCGATGTGCTTAATATTAATATTCTCAACAATTCACCTAGGTAATTCCCTAAAGAAGAGTTCTAGTATCTCTCTCTACTGCTTAAAATCAGAGACCACTTTTCTTAGTTTCCTATTGGTCCTGTGACAAATTACTACAAATATGGTTGCTTAAGACAACATGAATTTATTATTTTAGTGTTCTGGAGGTCAAAAGTCCAAAATTAGTCTCCCTGGGATATAGTGAAGATATTGGCAAGGCTGATTCCTTCTGGAGGCTATGAAGGGTGAATCCATTTCCTTGTCTTTTTTGAGCCTCTAGAGTCTGCCTACAGTCCTTGGTTCATGGTCCTTTCCTTGCATCATTCCAAACTTTGATTCCATTGTCCCATCTCTTCCTTCTGTCTTTGACCTTACTTCCCTCTTTTAAGGATCCTGTACTTACATTTGCCCATCTTCATAACCCGGGATAATCTTCCCATTTCAAAATCCTTAACTTATTTACATTAGCACGTAAGGTAACATACTGACAAGTTCCAGGGATCAAGATATTGACATCTGGAGGGGAGGGGCATTATTCAGTCTACCATACAACTTACAGTAAAGGCAGTGGTCACAGAAACAGTAAAGCAAGTTCCAGATGGGTAGATACTGTGGTAAAATAGGCTATTCATATATTTTGAGTTTTTAGTATTATCTGGACATATTTGACAGACATCCATCGAGTCATCACCCATGAGTTCACACAAGGGTATATTATAATAAGGTGAAAACAGATGGACGTCAAACTCCCCAGGTTTCCTTTCCAAAGCAGAGTTGTGAAATTTTACCATTCTGTACATTTCACCTCACAATGAACTAAACAACTTGGAAACCCGTTCTGTGGTGGACTTCCTGTACATATGATAGGGGTTCATTTTAACTTTCTCTTTATCATGATAACCCTCTGTTATGGGCTAAATTGTTCCCCTTTCCCCAAATTCATATGTTAATATCTTAACCTCTTATACCTCAGAATGTGATTATATTTGGAGACAGGGCATTTGAAGAGGTGATCAAGTTAAAATGAGGCCATTAGACTGGTGTCTTTATAAGAAGTGGAAATTTGAACACACAGGGAGACATCAGACATGCATGCACACAGAGGAAAGACCACACGAGGACACAGCAAGAAGGTGACCATCTGAAATCTAAGGGGAAAGGCCTCCGGAGAAACAAAACCTGCTGACACCTTGATCTTGGACCTCTAGCCTACATACCTGTGAGAAAATAAATTTCTGTTTAAGCCACCCAGTTTGTGATATTTTGTTATGGCAGCCCCAGCAAACTAATACATCCTCAAACTTTTATTTATTGGCTTGGCATCTTACATCAGTTTGGGAAAACAGAAGACCCATATTTATGGTTAATATATAGAATTTTGTGGACGTTTCTTTAAAATTCCAAATTTTATAAATCCTAACAAACCAATAGCCCTTTTTCAGTATTATATCCAATTCCAGTGTGGTAGTGTGTATACATTAACTTTCTATCTGCTTTAGATGGCAGAATAAAAAAACACTGGGTGGGGTACTTTCACCTTTAGCAACAAAAAATATTATCTCCAACAAACTAATTAGTCTAAAGATGTTTAATGGGGTGCCTCTTAGCTTGGTCAGTGATAGAAGCACATAAAAGTGTAATAACTCTCAGATTTAAGATCATAGTGTAAACTGATATGATTTATATAATCAACAGAAGAGACACCCCAGTGTTCTGGAGGCATTTATATATCCAGCAAGTATTTATTAAGCAATCTATTATGTGCCAGGAACTGTTCCTAGGTCCTGGGAATATAGCATAGAAAATAATAAAGTGTCATCCTCATATAGCTTACATTTAGGGATGAAGGGAAACAGATAATAAGAAAGTAAATATATAAAATATGTAATGTAATATTAAGTAGTGATAAATGCTATGGAGAAAAGTAGAACAGCGTATGAGGATAGAGGATATTGGAAGGGAGGATACTATTTTGGATGAGATAGAGAAGTTCTCTGTGAGTAAATACATGAAAGAACTGAGGGAATGAAGCATGAAGCTATCTTCAGAAGAAGTATTCTAGGCAGTGGGAACAACAAATGTAGAGTTCCTTGGGTAGAGATGTGATTAGCTTATTCAAGAAACAGCAAGGAGGCCAGTGTGGCTCAAATGTAAGCAAAGAGAGAGTGGTTGGAGAGAAGTGTAAAGTGGTAGCCAGGGGCCAGATCTTGTGAGATACTGTAGGCCATGGAAAGAAGTTTAGATATTCCTCTAAGTGTTATGGGAAGCCATTAGAGGATTTTGACAAGGGGAGCAGTGTGATACAACTTATGTTTTTAAGGGATAATCCTGTCTGCTGTGTAAAGAATGAACCCTAGGGAAACACGAATGGAAACAGGGAGACCAATTGAAAGCTAGGAAGTAATTGCAGTTGTCTAGGTCAGAGATGATAGTGGCTTGGACTAAGATGTTAGCTGTGGAAATGGTAATAAGTGTCCAGCTTTGGCATATATTTTAGAGGTAAATCCAGTGGATATTATGCATGGATTGAAAGCAAAGTAAGAGAGAGGAATCGATGATTCTGATGCTGAGCAACTGAGTGAATAAAGCTGTCATTTACTGAGATGAATGAAGAATGGGAAGAGCAGGTTTTAGGGAGAAGGTCATGAGCTCAGGTTAGGACATGCTGAGTTTGAGATGCCTTTTATATGTATACATGGAGATGAAAAGTAGGCAGTTGGATATATGTGTCTCGGAATGTTGAAAGAGTTCCAGATTAGAGATAGAAATTTGAGTGTCAAGGTATAGATGGTATTTAAAGCCATGAAACTGGATGAGATCACTAAGGAATATAGATAATGTAAGTAGTAAGGGAAGAAGTCCAAAGATTGAGCTCTGGGGCATTTCAATATTGAGATATAGGAGATGATAATGAACTAGTAAAAGCAAAATTGAAAAAAGAAAGCTAAGAATGTGCAGTCAGGAGTAGCCAGTAAGGTAGGAGAAAAACCAGGAGAGTATGGTATCCTGAAAGCTAAGTCAAGATGTTTTAAGAAGGAAGTTTTCAACCCTGCCTAACATTGCTGATAGGTAAGGTGACAGAATATCCCTATTTTCCCAGGAAAGTCCCAGTTTATGTCTGTTGTACAGAAATAATTGTTAACAAAATCCTTTTTCACTCTCAGAAATGTTCCAATTTGAATGATAAATTGTATGGTCACTAGGATGGTAGGTCAAGATGAGGATCGAGAACTGATTATTGGATTTACCAACATGGACATCATCAGCAATTTTGACAAGAGCAATTTCAATGGATCAGTGAAACTTCATTGGATGTTGGAGATAAAAGATTAGCATGGTTTCAAGAGAAAAGGAGGAGACAGCATTGATATGGTAACTGAAGACCACGGTTTTAAGGAATTGTGTAGCAAAAGGAATCTGAGAAATGGGGTAATAGCTATTGAATGATATGGGGTAAAGAGAGAATTTTGTTTTTAAGATAGGAGATAGTACAGTATGTTTTAATATTGATGGGAATATTCCATGAGAGAGGGAAAATTTTAGGATAAAAGAGAGAAGACGACAATTTTGGAACAATGGCCTTGAGTAGGAGAGTTGGGATATCATCCAATGGACAAATGGAGAGGCAAGCTTTAGATAGCAGCATGGACAGTTCATTCAGAGAACATCAGAAAAGGCAGAATTTATGGGCACAGATGCAAGTAGATATGGCAGTAGGAGTTTGTGGAAGTTCTCTTCAAACCGCTTTTATTTTTTCAATGAAATAAGAAGCAAGGTTATCATCTGAGACTGAGGAATAGGTAGGAGGTAATTGGGGTTTGAGGAGAGAAGAGAAGGTATGATGTCTTTTTTTATAATATATGACATAAAATTTGCCATTTTAACTATATTTAATTTTTTTTTAATTATTGGAGCATAGTTGATTTACAATGTTGTGTTAGTTTCAGATGTATAGCAAAGTGAATCAGTTATACATATATATATATCCACTCTTTTTTTTAATATTCTTTTCCCATATAGGCCATTACAGAGTATTGAGTAGAGTTCCCTTTGCTGTACAGCAGGTTCTTATTGGTTATTTATTTTATATATAGTAGTGTGTATATGTCAATACCAATCTCCCAATTTATCCTTCCCCCTTATCCGCTGGAAACCATAAGTTTGTTTTCTACATTTATGACTCTACTTCTGTTTTTTAAATAAGTTCATTTATACCCTTTTTTTCAGATTTCACATATAAGTTATAGCATATGATATATGTCTTTGTGTCTGACTTAACTCAGTATGATAATCTCTAGGTCCATCCATGTTGCTGAAAATGGCATTATTTTGTTCTTTTTTATGGCTGAGTAATATTGCATTTTGTATATATGTACCCATTTTAACTATTTTAAGTGGATAATTAAGTGGCATCAGTTGCATTCATAGTGTTGTAAATCACCACTATTTCCAAAAACTTTAATCATTTGTTATGAGTTGAATTGTGTTCCCCCAAAAGATATGTTAGAGTCCTAACATCTACAAAAATCAACTCAAAATGGATTATAGTCTTAAACATGTGACCTGAAACTGTAAAATTGTTAGATAAAAGCATAGAGGATGACAAAACTAAACAACAACCTACTGAATGGGAGAAAATATTTGCAAATGATATGACCGATAAAGGGGTTAATATCCAAAGTATATAGATAGCTCATAAAACTCAGTATCAAAAAGACAAACAACACAATTAAAAAATGGGCAGAAGACCTGAATAGACATTTTTCCAAAGAAGTCATATAGATGGCCAACAGGCACTAATCAACATCGCTTGTCATCATCAAAGATGCTCAGTGTCTCTAATCATCAGAGAAATGCAAATCAAAACCACAATGAGATATCACCTCCTACCTCATCAGAAAGACCACAAATAACAAATGGTGGTGAAGAGTGGAGAAAAGGGAACCATAATACACTGTTGGTGAGAATATAAATTGGTGCAGTCACTATGGAAAACAGTGTGGAGGTTTCTCAAAAAACTAAAAATAGAACTACCATAGACCCAGCAATTCCACTCTTGAGTATATATCCGGAAAAAACAAAAACTCTAATTTGAAAGATACATGCACCCCAGTGTTCACCACAGCACTGTTTACAGTAGCCAAGACATGGAAGCAACCCAAGTGCCCATCAACAGATGAATGGATAACGAAGATGTTGAACAAATGGACTTACCTACGAAACAGAAACAGATGCAAAGACATAGAGAACAGACTTGTGGTTGCCAAGGGGGAGGCGGGGGTGGGGGAGGGATGGATTGGGGGTTTGGGATTAGCAGATGCAAACTATTATATACAGAATGGATAAACAACAAGGTCCTACTGTAGAGCACAGGGAACTATATTCAATATCCTGTGATAAACCATCATGGAAAAGAATATGAAAAAGAATGTATGTATAACTGAATAACTTTGCTGTACAGCAGAAATTAACACAACACTGTAAATCAACTATACTTCAATAAAATAAAATTTTAAAAAAGATGTGGTGTATATATATATATATATATATATATATATATATATATATACACAATGGAATACTACTCACCCATAAAAAAGAATGAAATTTTGCCATTTGCAACAACATGATTGGACTTGGAGGGTATTATGCTTAGTGAAATAAGTCAGACAGAGAAAGGCAAATACTGTATGTTATTATGTATATGTGGAATCTAAAAAATAAAACAAACTAGTGAATATAACAAAAAAGAAACAGACTCACAGATATAGAGAACAAACTAGTGGTTGCCAGTGGGGAGAGGGATGTGGGGAGGGACAAGATAGGGGTAAGAGATTAAGAGGTACCAACTACTATGTGTAAAATAAATAAGCTTCAAGGATATAGTGTACAGCACAGGGAATATAGCCAATATTTTATTATAGCTATAAATGGAGTATAATCTTTAAAAATTGTGAAACACTGTGTTGTACACCTGAAACATGTAGTATTGTAAATCAACTATACCTCAGTAAAAAGACAACAACAACAACATGTTGGTCTTGGAAGTGATTTCTTGGATATAGCACCAAAGCCACTGGCAACAAAAGCAAAAATAGACAAATGAGACCATATCAAACTAAAATGTTGTGCACAACAAAGGAAATAATTGACAGAATGAAAAGGCAGACTACAGAATGGGAGAACATATTTGCAAACCATATATCTAAGCGACTAATACCTAAAATATGTAATGAACTCCTACAACTTCATAGCCAAAAAAAGGAAAAAAGGCAAAGGACTTGAGTAGACATTTCTCCAAAGAAGACATACAAATGGCCACCAGGTATATGAGAAGGTGCTCAACATCACTAACTATCAGGGAAATGCAAATCAAAACCAAAATGAGATATCCCCTCACACCTGTTAGGATGGCTATTATCAGAAAAACAATAGATCACAAATGTTAGCAAGGATTTTGAGAAATTGGAACCCTTAGACACTGCTCTAGGAATGTAAAATGGTGCAGCCACTATAGGGTACAGTATGGAAGCCCCTCAAAAAAACAAAAATAGAATTGCCATGTGATCCAGCAATTCCATTTCTGAGTATATATTCAAAATAATGGAAATTAGGATCTCAAGAGGATTTCTGCTCTCCCTTGTTCATTGCAGCATTATTCACAACAGCCAAGATATGGAAACAACCCAAATGTTCATTGATAAATGAATGGATAAAGAAAATGTGGTATATACACAGAAGTGAATATTATTCAGCCTTAAAAAAGGAAATCCTGCCATTTGTGACAACATGAATGAACCTGTAAAACATTATGCTAAGTGAAATAAGGCAGTCAGAGAAGGACAAACACTACATGATTCCACATATACATGGTATTTAAAATAGTCAAACTCATAGTGATGAGAGAATAGTGGTTAACAGGGGTTGGGGGAGAGGAAATAGGGTGTTGTTGAATGGGTATAAAGTTTCAGTTATGCAAGATGAATAAGTTTTAGAGATCTGCTGTACAACATAGTGCATCGTTCACAATACTGTGTTGTGCACTTAAAATTTTGTTAAGAAGGTAGATCTCATGTGTTCTTACAACAACAACAAATGGGCACAAAGAAAATTAGAGGTGATAGATATGTCTATTATCTTGATGGTGATGATGGTTTCATAAGTGTATACCTATGTCCAAACTAACCAAATTGTATACATTAAATATATTGTTTTTAATATATCAATTATATCTCAATAAAGCTGTTTTAAAAAGACATCATCATACTGAACATCATCAAGGTTTTCTCCTATGTTATCTTCTAGGAGTTTTATAGTTTCACATTTCATATTTAGGTCTATCATCCATTTTCTGTTGATTTTCGTGAAGGATGTAAGGTCTGTGTCTAGATTCAGTTTTTTGCATGTGGATGTTCATTTACTCCAGCACCATTTGTTGAAAAGACTGTCTTTGCTCCATTTTGTTGTCTTTGACCCTTTGTCAAAGATAAGTTGATTGTGTTTTTTTGGTATATTTCTGGACTCTCTCTTCTGATGATGTTCCATTGATCTGTTTGTCCATTCTTTCACCAATATCACATCATCTTGATTACTGTAACTTTATAGTAAGTCTTGAAGTCAAGTGATATCAGTCCTCTGATTCTGTTGTTCTCCTTCAATACTGAGTTGTCTATTCTGGGTCTTTTGCCTCTTCATATAAACTTTGGTATCTGTCAATATCCACAAAATAACTTGCTATGCTTTGGTTTAGGAAGAGCTGGTTAGGAAGAACTAGTCTTGACAATATTGAGTCTTCCTATCCATGAACATGGACTATCTCTCCATTTATTTAGTTCTTGTATGATTTCATTAATCAGAGTTTTCTAATTTTCCTCATATAGATCTTGTACATATTTGTTAGATTTATACCTATGTACTTCATTTTTTGGGGGGGGGATCAGTACAAAATTTACTGACCTAAAATTTTCTTTTTTTTTTAACATCTATATTGGAGTACAATTGCTCCACAACGCTGCGTCAGCCTCCACCCCACAACAAAGTGAATCAGCCATACACACACACATGCCCCCACATCTCCTCCCTCCCGCATCCCCCCGACCCTCCCCATCCCACCACTCTAGGCGGTCACAAAGCACCAAGCCGATCCCCCTGCGCTATGCAGCCGCCCCCCACCAGTCATCTGCTCCACGATTCGCAGCGGATACATGTCCATGCCACCCCCGCCACATCATCAGAGTTCCCCTTCCCCCTCCCCATATCCTCAAGTCCATTCTCTGGTAGGTCTTTGTCTTTATTCCTGTCTTACCCCTAGGTTCTTCATGACATTTTTTTCCCTTAAATTCCATATATATGTGTTAGCATATGGTATTTGTCTTTCTCTTTCTGGCTTACTTCACTCTATATGACAGACTCTAGGTCCACCCACCTCATTACAAATAGCTCAATTTCGTTTCTTTTTATGGCTGAGTAATATTCCATTGTATATATGTGCCACATCTTCTTTATCCATTCATCCGATGATGGGCACTTAGGTTGTTTCCATCTCCGGGCTATTGTAAATAGAGCTGCAATGAACATTTTGGTACATGACTCTTTGAATTATGGTTTCCTCAGGGTATATGCCCAGTAGTGGGATTGCTGGGTCATATGGTAGTTCTATTTGTTGATTTTTAAGGAACCTCCATACTGTTCTCCATAGTGGCTGTACCAATTCACATTCCCACCAGCAGTACAACAGTGTTCTCTTTTCTTCACACCCTCTCCAGCATTTATTGTTTCTGGATTTTTTGATGATGGCCATTCTGACTGGTGTGAGATGATATCTCATTGTAGTTTTGATTTGCATTTCTCTAATGATTAATGATGTTGAGCATTCTTTCATCTGTTTGTTGGCAGTCTGTATATCTTCTTTACAGAAACGTCTATTTAGATCTTCTGCCCATTTTTGGATTGGGTTGTTTGTTTTTTTGTTACTGAGCTGCATGAGCTGCTTGTAAAATTTGGAGATTAATCCCTTGTCAGTTGCTTCATTTGCAGATATTTTCTCCCATTCTGAGGGTTGTCTTTTCGTCTTGTTTATGGTTTCCTTTGCTGTGTAAAAGCTTTGAAGTTTCATTAGGTCCCATTTGTTTATTTTTGTTTTTATTTCCATTTCTCTAGGAGGTGGGTCAAAAAGGGTCTTGCTGTGATTTATGTCATAGCGTGTTCTGCCTATGTTTTCCTCTAAGAGTTTGATAGTTTCTGGCCTTACCTTTAGGCCTTTGATCCATTTTGAGCTTATTTTTGTGTATGGTATTAGGGAGTGATCTAACCACATACTTTTACATGTACCTGTCCAGTTTTCCCAGCACCACTTATTGAAGATGCTGTCCTTTCTCCACTGTACATTCTTGCCTCCTTTATCAAAGATAAGGTGACCATATGTGCATGGGTTTATCTCTGGGGCTTCTATCCCGTTCCATTGATTTATATTTCTGTTTTTGTGCCACTACCATACTGTCTTGATTACTGTAGTTTTGTAGTATACTCTGAAGTCAGGGAGCCTGATTCCTCCAGCTCCGTTTTTCGTTCTCAAGATTGCTCTGGCTATTCGGGGTCTTCTGTGTTTCCATACAAATTGCGAAATTTTTTGTTCTACTTCTGTGAAAAATTCCAGTGTTAATTTGATAGAGGTTGCATTGAATCTGTTGATTGCTTTGGATAGTACAGTCCTTTTCACAGTGTTGATTCTTCCAATCCAAGAACGTGGTATATCTCTCCATCTATTTGAGTCATCCTTAATTTCTTTCATCAGTGTCTTATAATTTTCTGCATACAGGTCTTTTGTCTCCCTAGGTAGGTTTATTCCTAGATATTTTATTCCTTTTGTTGCAGTGGTAAATAGGAGTGTTTTCTTGATTTCACTTTCAGGTTTTTCATCATTAGTGTATAGGAATGCCAGAGATTTCTGTGCATTAATTTTGTATCCTGCTACTTTACCAAATTCATTGATTAGCTCTAGTAGTTTTCTGGTAGCATCTTTAGGATTCTCTATGTATAGTATCATGTCATCTGCAAACAGTGACAGCTTTACTTCTTCTTTTCCGATTTGGATTCCTTTTATTTCCTTTTCTTCTCTGATTGCTGTGGCTAAAACTTCCAAAACTGTGTTGAATAATAGTGGTGAGAGTGGGCAACTTTGTCTTGTTCCTGATCTTAGTGGAAATGCTTTCAGGTTTTCACCATTGAGGATGAAGTTGGCTGTGGGTTTGTCATATATGGCCTTTACTATGTTGAGGTAAGTTCCCTCTATGCCTACTTTCTGCAGGGTTTTTATCATAAATGGGTGTTGAATTTTGTCAAAAGCTTTCTCTGCATCTATTGAGATGGTCATATGGTTTTTCTCCTTCAATTTATTAATATGGTGTATCACGTTGATTGATTTGCGTATAGTGAAGTATCCTTGCATTCCTGGAATAAACCCCACTTGATCATGGTGTATGATCCTTTTAATGTGCTGTGGGATTCTTTTGCTAGTATTTTGTTGAGGATTTTTGCATCTATGTTCATCAGTGATATTGGCCTGTAGTTTTCTTTCTTTGTGACATCCTTGTCTGCTTTTGGTATCAGGGTGATGGTGGCCGCATAGAATGAGTGAGGGGGTGTTCCTCCCTCTGCTATATTTTGGAAGAATTTGAGAAGGATAGGTGTTAGCTCTTCTCTAAATGTTTGATAGAATTTGCCTGTGAAGCCATCTGGTCCTGTGCTTTTGTTTGTTGGAAGATTTTTAATCACCATTTCAATTTCAGTGCTTGTGATTGGTCTGTTCATATTTTCTATTTCTTCCTGATTCAGTCTTGGCAGGTTGTGCATTTCTAAGAATTTGTCCATTTCTTCCAGGTTGTCCATTTTATTGGCATAGAGTTGCTTGTAGTAATCTCTCATGATCCTTTGTATTTCTGCAGTGTCAGTTGTTACTTCTCCTTTTTCGTTTCTGTTTCTATTGATTTGAGTCTTCTCCCTTTCTTTCTTGATGAGTCTGGTTAATGGTTTATCAATTTTGTTTATCTTCTCAAAGAACCAGCTTTTAGTTGTATTGATTTTTGCTATCGTTTCCTTCATTTCTTTTTCCTTTATTTCTGATGTGATTTTTATGATTTCTTTCCTTCTGCTAACTTTGGGTGTTTTTTGTTCTTCTTTCTCTAATGGCTTTAGGTGTAAGGTTAGGTTGTTTATTCGAGATGTTTCCTGTTTCTTAAGGTAGGATTGTATTGTTATAAACTTCCCCGTTAAAACTGCTTTTTCTGCGTCCCATAGGTTTTGGGTCATCATGTCTCCTTTGTCATTTGTTTCTAGGTATTTTTTGATTTCCTGTTTGACTTCTTCAGTGATCACCTCGTTATTAAGTAGTGTATTGTTTAGCCCCCATGTGTTTGTATTTTTTCCAGATCTTTACCTGTCATTGATATCTAGTCTCATAGTGTTGTGGTTGGAAAAGATACTTGATACAATTTCAATTTTCTTAAATTTACCAAGGCTTGATTTGTGACCCAAAATATGATCTATCCTGGAGAATGTTCCCATGAGCACTTGAGACAAATGTGTATTCTGTTGTTTTTGGATGGAATGTCCTATAAATATCAATTAAGTCCATCTTGTTTAATGTATCATTTAAAGCTTGAGTTTCCTTATTTATTTTCATTTTGGATGATCTGTCCATTGGTTAAAGTGGGGTATTAAAATCCCCTATTATTGTGTTACTGTCGATTTCCCCTTTTATGGCTGTTAGTATTTGCCTTATATATTGTGGTTCTTGTATGTTGGGTGCATAAATATTTACAATTCTTATATCTGCTTCTTGGATCGATTCCTTGATCATTATGTAGTGTCCTTCTTTTTCTCTTGTAATAGTCTTTATTTTAAAGTCTATTTGTCTGATATGAGAATTGCTAATCCAGCTTTCTTTTGGTTTCCATTTGCATGTAATATCTTTTTCCATCCCCTCACTTTCAGTCTGTATGTGTCTCTAGGTCTGAAATGGGTCTCTTGTAGACAGCATATATATGAGTCTTGTTTTTGTATCCATTCAGCCAATGTATGTCTTTTGGTGGGAGCATTTAATCCATTTACATATAAGGTAATTATCGATATATATGTTCCTATTCCCATTTTCTTAATTGTTTTGAATTTGTTATTTTAGGTCTTTTCCTTCTCTTGTGTCTCTTGCCTAGAGAAGTTCCTTTCGCATTTGTTGTAAAGCTGGTTTTGTGGTGTTGAACTCTCTCAGCTTTTGCTTGTCTGTAAAGCTTTTAATTTCCCTTTCAAATCTGTATGAAATCCTTGTTGGGTAGAGTAATCTTGGTTGTAGGTTTTTCTCCTTCATCACTTTAAATATGTCCTGCCACTCCCTTCTGGCTTGCAGAGTTTCTGCTGAAAGATCAGCTGTTAACCTTATGGGGATTCCCTTGTGTGTTATTTGTTGTTTTTCCCTTGCTGCTTTTAATATGTTTTCTTTGTATTTAATTTTTGACAGTTTGATTAATATGTGTCTTGGAGTGTTTCTCTTTGGATTTATCCTGTATGGGACTCTCTGTGCTTCCTGGACTTGATTAACTATTTCCTTTCCCATATTAGGGAAATTTTGCACCATAATCTCTTCAAATATTTTCTCAGTCCCTTTCTTTTTCTCTTCTTGTTCTGGAACCCCTATAATTCGAATGTTGGTGTGTTTAATACTGTCCCTGAAGTCTCTGAGACTTTCCTCAGTTCTTTTCACTCTCTTTTCTTTATTCTGCTCTGCAGTAGTTATTTCCACTATTTTATCTTCCAGGTCACTTATCCGTTCTTCTGCCGCAGGTATTCTGCTATTGATCCCATCTAGAGTATTTTTAATTTCATTTATTGTGTTGTTCGTCGTTGCTTGTTTCATCTTTAGTTCTTCTAGGTCCTTGTTAAATGTTTCTTGCATTTTCTCTATTCTATTTCCAAGATTTTGGATCATCTTTCCTATCATTATTCTGAATTCTTTTTCAGGTAGACTGCCTATTTCCTCTTCATTTGTTAGGTCTGGTGGGTTTTTATCTTGCTCCTTCATCTGCTGTGTGTTTTTCTGTCTTCTCATTTTGCTTATCTTACTGTGTTTGGGGTCTTCTTTTTGCAGGCTGCATGTTCGTAGTTCTTGTTGTTTTTGATGTCTGTCTCCAGTGGCTAAGGTTGGTTCATTGGGTTGTGTAGGCTTCCTGGTGGAGGGGACTAGTGCCTGTGTTCTGGTGGATGAGGCTGGGTCTTGTCTTTCTGGTGGGCAGGTCCACGTCTGGTGGTGTGTTTTGGGGTGTCTGTGGACTTATGATTTTAGGCAGCCCCTCTGCTAATCGGTGGGGTTGTGTTCCTGTCTTGCTGGTTGTTTGGCATAGGGTGTCCAGCACTGTAGCTTGCTGGTCGTTGAGTGAAGCTGGGTGCTGGTGTTGAGATGCAGATCTCTGGGAGATTTTCACCGTTTGATATTATGTGGAGCTGGGAGGTCTCTTGTGGACCAGGGTCCTGAAGTTGGCTCTCCCACCTCAGAGGCACAGCACTGATTCTGGGCTGCAGCACCAAGAGCCTTTCATCCACAGGGCTCAGAATAAAAGGGAGAAAATGTAGAAAGAAAGAAGAAAGAAAGAAAGGGATGGAGGGAGGGAGGAAGAAAGAAAAGAAAGAAAGTGGATAAAATAAAGTAAGATAAAATAAAATAGTTATTAAAATAATAAATATTAAGAAAAAAACGGACGGATAAAACCCTAGGACAAATGGTGAAAGCAAAGCTATACAGACAAAATCTCACACAGAAGCATACACATACACACCCACAAAAAGAGGAAAAGGGGAAAAAATAATAAATCTTGTTCTCGAAGTCCACCTCCTCAATTTGGGATGATTCCTTGTCTATTCAGGTATTCCACAGATGCAGGGTACATCAAGTTGATTGTGTAGCTTTAATCCGCTGCTTCTGAGGCTGCTGGGAGAGATTTCCTTTTCTCTTCTTTGTTTGCACAGCTCCCGGGGTTCAGCTTTGGATTTGGCCCCGCCTCTGCGTGTAGGTCGCCGGAGGGCGTCTGTTCTTCGCTCAGACAGGACGGGGTTAAAGGAGCCACTGATTCGGGGGCTTTGGCTCACTCAGGTCGAGGGGAGGGAGGGGCACGGAGTGTGGGGCGAGCCTGCGGCGGCAGAGGCCAGCGGGACGTTGCACCAGGCTGAGGCGCGCCGTGCGTTCTCCCCGGGGAAATTGTCCCTGGATCCCGGGACCCTGGCCGTGGCGGGCTGCACAGGCTCCCCGGAAGGGAGGTGTGGATAGTGACCTGTGTTCGCCCACAGGCTTATTGGTGGGGGCAGCAGCAGCCTTAGCGTCTCATGCCCGTCTCTGGGGGCCGCGCTGTTAGCCGCGGCTCGCACCCGTCTCTGGAGCTCCTTTAAGCCGCGCTCTTAATCCCCTTTCCTCGTGCACTAGGAAACAAAGAGTGAAGAAAAAGTCTCTTGGCTCTTCGGCAGGTCCAAACTTTTTCTCGGACTCCCTCCCGGCTAGCCGTGCTGCACTAACCCCCTGCACGTTGTGTGCACGCCGCCAGCCCCAGTCCTCTCCCTGCGCTCCGACTGAAGCCCGAGCCTCAGCTCCCAGCCCCGCCCGCCCCGGCGGGTGAGCACACAAGCCTCTTGGGCTGGTGAGTGCCGCTCGGCACCGATCCACTGTACGGGAATCTCTCCGCTTTGCCTCCGCACCTCCGAAGCTTCCCCCCTCCGCCACCCGCAGTCTCCACCCGCGAAGGGGCTTCCTAGTGTGTGGAAACCTTTCCTCCTTCACAGCTCCCTCCCACTGGTGCAGGTCCCGTCCCTAATCTTTTGTCTCTGTTTATTCTTTTTTCTTTTGCCCTACCCAGGCACGTGGGGAGTTTCTTGCCTTTTGGGAGTTCTGAGGTCTTCTGCCAGCGTTCAGTAGGTATTCTGTAGGAGTTGTTCCACGTGTAGATGTATTTCTGGTGTATCTGTGGGGAGGAAGGTGATCTCTGCGTTTTACTCTTCCGCCATCTTCCCCGATCTCCTCTATGTACTTCATTTTTTTTTTGTACTTCATTTTTGAGGGTGCTAATATATAAGGTACTGTGTTATTAATTTCAAACTTCACTTGTTCATTGCTGTTATATAGGAAAGCAATTGCCTTTTTTTATATTAACCTTATCCTCTAACCTTACTGGAGTTGCTTATTAGTTCCAATCTTTTTGGATATTCTTTCTGATTTTCTACATAGACAAACAAATCATCTGCAAACAAAGGCAGTTTTATTTCTTCTTCCCAATCTGTATTCCTTTTATATCCTTTTTTGGTCTTAATGCATTAGCTAGGAATTCCAGTACAGTTTTGAAAAGGAGTGGTGAGAGGGGGCATCCTTGACTTTTCTTGATCTTAATGGTAAAGCTAGTTCCTAACCATTATGTATGGTGTTAGCTGTGGTGTTTCTGTATATGTTCTTTATCAAGTCAAGGAAGTTCTACTCTATTCCTAGTTTGCTGAGACAATTTTATTGTTTTGCATGTGGATATCTAGTTGTCCCAGCACAGTTTGTGAATGGACGGGATTTTCAACAAATGGTGATTGAATTCCAATCAATGAAATGTAAGTGTAAATGATGTAGGCATTTCTTTACCATGGAATTTAAGAAGCAGGTGGACTACCTCTACTCTTTTTTTCCCATTTTGCTGGCTAGACGCAGACCACAGTGATGCCCCATCACATATTTTTTCTGTTTTGAAAAGTTACTTTAACGTTCAATTAACTACCAATATTCGCCGGCATTGTGGAAATTCAGGATTTCTTCTCCCTGCAAAGTTAATAACCATGAACTCACCTCACCAGCCCCTTTAGTTCTAGAAATCCTCAAGAAGTATTTCCCATGTCCTAAATTTTGATGGTTTTCACACGATTTTTCCATGTGTGGTTGCCACAGTAAGCTTTACTGTGAGGCACTTAAGTCCCTCCAATTGCTCCCTCTAATTCGTCCAACCACTACCCATACCCAGAGTCCTCATCATGTTAGAGTTGAGTACTACTCTAAACTTTAAAGCCATGTTGGAGAGGAGGATGTTTTCCTCTCTTTAGGTTATACTTTATAAGTGGGATCTGCACAACAGAATATTATAATTTCTTTGCAAACTGTGCTTTTCATGATAACTTATGAACCTGCCTTTGTTGTAACAGACATACAGTTGAAGGCATATGTTTGAAGAGGCAAAAATAGGAGTCCTAATCCCAGTGCTGCCATTAGAATAGCTATATTCCACTAATGAAAAGGCATTGTTCCTGAGCTGAGGTCACTGTGCCTGGCTCTGTTTTCCTTCAGCATAAATTCTCTTAAAGAAGAACCCACTCCAAATATAACCTGAAAATATTCTGGGGTCAGGCCTCCCCACAAGTTCTTTAGATGTGCTTTGTCTCAAGTAATAGACACAGTTTAGATCTTTCCTAGAGGTTCTTCAGTCTCTACTGAAACTAGACATCTATTGATCCAGTTTCATAGTTTACAAGACCCAGCCTTGTTGGTCCCACCTGCAAGGGACTTGAGTTCCTGTGTAAAGCTCCTGAAACTCGGGAATATGAGAATGGATATATTCTAAGAATACATAGGGTTTGGATCAACCTTGAACAAAAGGGAGATCCCAGAGGGAAAGTTTGCCTGAGGAACATGAAGGACAGAAGAAAGGTAAATTAAGCTAAATGGGCAAAACTATGTCCATGACCACGATGACTGAGAGAGACAAGAGTAGATCACTCAAGCTGCACAGGCAAGGGATATGCTAGTGTGAAAGTTCATGTGCATGTATGTGGGAGGTGGGGTGGGTATAGTGCAGCAGCACAGCTGCTTCTGTATCCCAGGCTTACTGGTGGGGGAATTATTTGGGGGGAGAGAGAGACAGGGAGACAGAGAGAACACGAAGCTGGGGCTCTGCTTTTATTAGGGTCCCACTGTAGGGAGCCTAGGGTTTGTCAGGTTGTCTTTATTGGCTAATTTAAAGCACAAGAGCAGATAGTAGTCTCAGGAAGGAAAAGGCAGGATCTCTCAAGGAATCAGTTGTCTAGGTTAACCAAGTCTTTCTGAAAGAGGGAACTAAATGAGTTGGGAGTGGCCTAGTTCCTTCTCAGGTCCTTTTGCTGGTAGCTATGTCTTACAGCCCATAATATGATTATTCAAGATGGTTTTCTTTTGAAATGGATGCCTTGGCAATCAAAAGCTTAATGTCAGGCACTTAAATCAAAAAGCATAATGCCCAGCACTTACACTTCAGAAATTTATATTTCAGAGGCTAGTCAGGGTTACACAGGTGCTAGTGGAGACACTGGAGAGTGAAACTGTGGCTGTTGCAATCACACGAGAATCCATTTTACAAGGAAGTAAATATAATATTACTTAACAGACAGACATAGGTCAGCGTCTTGTTTAAATCTTTTCTTTGCTCTCTGATTTTAAAGATGACACTTAATCTATCTGATATATACACATAAAGAGCTAACACATAAAAAGCTTAAAATACGACTTTTCCCAGTTCAATAAATGTTAACAGCAATAGTGTCTTCTGTAAATGAATTTAGAAAAAATTGTCCAAAAGATATTTCAAAGTCTCACAGTAAAATCAGTCAGTTTTGGTAGATCCACTCCCCTGCCAGTAAATATTTTGGGATCAATATCCCAACACCTGGAAATTACCAGAGAAGCTTGCATTGGTATGACCATAAACTTGTAGGATAGAAATCTAAATTAAATAGAAAACACAAGTAAATGTAAACTCAAGAGAACAGAGATTTCTTTCCGGTGTCTTTTTTTTCCTACTGCATGTCCAGTGCCTAGGAAAAAGCAGATACTCATATATATTTGTTGAATGAATAAAAGGCACCAGACACTTTCAGAAGGAGAAGGAACAGTTCACAGAGGCAAAGAGATTCATGCACACGCACAGATCCCAGAAGAGCTCAGACTCCCTTCTTCCACCCTGGCATTCACCCAAGAGAGTATACTTTGGAACAAAGAAAATCCACAGTTCAGCTAAGGCCATTGAAAGAGCACAGTGAAAGACATTCCTCTGAAAACTGACATCTGTTGTCTCTAGATATAGTATAGAATCATCTCTAGATTTTTTCTCTATCACCTAAATATTGTACACTTATAATAAATATCTAATAACAAGTAAAAGCTGATATGAAAATTCATGGTAAGAATAAGGTTCCCTTTTCATCCTGGTAAGCATCCATGATATTCAGTAAATAGGGACTCTCTCCAAGACGAACCTCAAAGATGATTGCAAATTCTCTCTTCTTTAGAAAAGAGAGAAGGCGCTTAAGAGGGTGGTTATAGTGGTAAGAGATGAGGGCCCAGATTGATCCTCCCAGGGCCTGAAGCCCAATTCAAGAAAGTGAAGGGGAATGGACTTTATCAGGATGGTGAGTGAATTCGGTTCCCACTGCTGCTGTAACAAATTACCACAATCTTGCTGGCTTAAAAAAACAAAAACAATAAAATATTATCTTACAGTCCTGAAGGTTGGAAATAGGAAAAGGGTCTCTCTGGTCTGAAATAAAGGTGATAGGAGGACTTCATTCTTCCGAGGGGTTCTAGGAAGAATCTGTCTCCTTGCCTTTTCCAACTTCTGGGTCTGCCTGCAGTCCTTGGCCTCTAGCTTCCTTCCATGTTCAGAACTAGTGATATCCCGTCCACTTGTGGCGTCTTTCTCATGCAACTTCACTGTGACACTGACTCTTCTGCCTACCTCTTCCACATTTAAAGTAGCCTTGCCATGGCATTGGCCAAGATACAGAAGTGTAATCTTACTTTACATTCAGCTGATTAGCAATCTTAATTCCATCTGCAACCTTAATCCTCCTTTGCCATGTAACATCACATATTTACAGGTTCAGGAGAACAGGACATGAACATCTTTGGGGGACCTTTATTCAGCTTACAACAGCGAGGGTGCCATTTAGGTGGGTTTTAAAACGGGCAACGGTGCCAGCAGGTTTGTGCTCAACCACAGGTGTGCTTAACCAGGGTTGCTGTTTGCCCCATGGAGCACAGAAAGGAGGGGCTGGAGACTACAGGAAGGATATAGGAGTGCAGGAATCAGAGGATTCAAGGGCCAGCAGGTTTCTGTCTTAGGGAAGTGGGTGCCTGGTGGGTCGTCCTCCAAAGAATGGCTGGGGAAAGTAGACTGGTGTGTATGGCAAGTGTGTGAGATCCCAGTTGGTTCTAATCCCTGCCACATTCCCACCCTGCCAAAGATGATGAGCGCTTGGAGGCAACTGCAGGAGAAGACCTGACAGAACCCGGGGAGAGAAGCCAGGACCGGCCCTACCTGGTGCCTGACACCTGGCTATGGGATGAGAGACAGGGAGGACTGTCTGAGCCGGTGCG